>NW_007244285.1:260226-293027 GCF_000164805.1 Carlito syrichta
ACTTGGTGAGACCTCATCTCTACAATAAATCAAAAATGAGCCGGGCGTGGTAGCGCGTGCTGTAGTTCCAGCTACTTGGAAGGCTGAGGCAGAAGGATCGCTGGAGCCCGGCAGGTCGAGGCTGCGGTGGCCGGGAGCGGCCGCTGCACTCCGGTCTGGGAGACAGAGTCAGACTCCAACTCAAAAAATAAATAAATAAAATAAAATAAATAAATAAATAAAACAAGGGTCAGAGAAATCAAGACCCATAATTCAAGACCTACCCATCTTTCAGGTCTACTAAAAGAAGACATAATTTTTTTTTACTATCCTATTTATTATATTTCATTTAATAGCCTTTAATTTTTTCAATGATAAAACCTGATACAAATCAATAGCATATCAGTGGATTATCATACCTTTAATACCATGATTAAAGCTCCCTGAACTAATATTGAAATTCCCTGTTACTATGGATTTGAGTCATGTATATTGTAATATATTTTTGCCCATCTCCATGGCCTCTCAGTAGCAATTTGCTTTTACCTTCAAAGCAATGCAATTCATCTTTACCAGGCTACCATACAGCACCTCAAAAACCTTCACATTTCACACAATCATGCAGGCAAGATCTCAAACACATCCAACTTTCTCTAGGATTATGTGGGTATGAAACAATGATGACATCAATGAGTATGATACATCATGGATATGACACATTGCATTGGTGATATCCTTCGCTGAGGAGATTCATTTGACACATTCATTCAAGACAGCAAATATTCACCAAAAAAGAGTCCACAAAAAGAAGTAAATCATTATCGTTCAAATAGTAAAAGTCTTCACCATCTGAGTTAGATTTCCGGGCATTATTTGGTCAGTCAAAAACTGCCCTGTCCCTGGCATCATCAAGAACCAACTATTGCCTTGTCGGAGCCCTCAATGTTAAAACAAGTCCAACATCTTTTGGACCGTTTTTGGTTCTTAAGACAACATATTCTTCATTTACAAATGTTAATTAAATGCATTCATACTGTTACTCTCAAATTGGTATATGTAAAATGGCGTCTCCAATAACAAAAGGTCTAGAATATTTCCAAAATGAAAGAGACAGAAAATTACAGGAACTACCATTAGTATACCTCAGACGCTTTTTGGCTCTAAAGGATCTAGCAACTTCTTCGCATACTTTGTAGAATCCCTAGAATATACTTGCTGACCATAAGTTGTGCATCAGCTTTTGCAGCCTCCAGATACCCTTCATTAGCACAAACACAATCACTGCAGGCTGCATTTTGGACCTTTTGGAGAATGAAGCTAACTTGATTGGTGAAGCTAGTCTTGATTGGTGAGCCTTAGGATTCCCTTGTGTCATGCCTTGGGACATGGAGACAGCACCCTACAGATTCAGCACAGCGACAGAAACCTTATTGAAATGGAAGTAATACTCACAGGATAGATACTCTGGTGTATCCCACTCACTGAAAGAAGTGACTTTCTTTGTCTTCAGTTCCATACCAGATGTGATGGTGCTGGTGGTGGTCATCCTTCTCCTAGACACATCGGTCCCCTGGAAAACCCCTTGAGATCAGCTAAGTAAACAGAAAAGGTAGTTTGTGTACTTCTCTGAACACATTGTCACCATCACATATTATGGAGTCAGAAGAGGCTTTCTGCTACCCATCCCTAAAAAGGATGTCCCCAGCCAAGAACAGAATCCAAGGCTCAGCACAACTAAACTTCAGGCAGTCATTTCAGCACTAAAAAAATGCCATGACCAATAAATTGGCTCCATCTGCACATTTTTCCAAACTCTTGAGCCTTTGCCAATGGTCTAGCTGTCTGGTCCAATGAATAGGAACAATTCTG
Source organism: Carlito syrichta (assembly GCF_000164805.1). Taxonomy (NCBI): domain Eukaryota; kingdom Metazoa; phylum Chordata; class Mammalia; order Primates; family Tarsiidae; genus Carlito; species Carlito syrichta. The sequence continues at coordinate 262,075 of NW_007244285.1, forward strand.
TATCCAAGGTCATTCACTTTGGAGTAAAAAAACCCTGGCAATGACTTACAAAAATGTAAGTCAAAATCACGTCTACATCTTCACATATCAAAGCTACAATACAAGGCCTTACCAGATACCTCTTACTCCCTTTGAAGTTATAGACATTATTGATGGTGAACAAGGAATTCATTTTACTTATCAAAATATGCAAGGCACAACGTTGGCTCTTGAGCAAGGTATTCAGTAGAACTTCAATATCGTTTACTAGTCTTAGGCTTCGATCCTCTTAGAGTACCATAATGTCTTATTTAAATGAGTTCAAATTCAGTGAAATAAGTGTTAGACATTTCAATCACCGGTCAAAAGTCAGGAGTGAACATTAATTGAATCTGACGTAGTTGAATCTGACTTTGATGTTAGAACTCTGACAGATTTTGGACCCCATGCCAATTCTCCCTTCTTGTGCCCCACCTTGGTAATCTAGTAAGAAAGCCCATTCTCCCCCTTTCTGGACACTGGCAAAGTTGAAACTATGAGAAACCAAAAGCCTATAGTGGAGGGAGCCCTCACTCAAATCACACGCCCAACTACAATAAAAATTAGTCATATTATCCTTCCTTTGTTCAAGTTCTTTTCTTTTCTTTCTTTCTTTCTTTCTTTTCTTTTCTTTTCTTTTTTTTTTTTTTTTGAGTTGGAGTCTCACTCTCTTGCCCAGGTTGGAGTGCAGTGGCACGCTCACGGCCACCACATCCTCCACCTGCTAGGCGCAGGTGATCCTTTCGCCTCAACCTTCCAAGTAATTGGAACTACAGTCACATGCCACCAGGCTCAACTACTCAACTAATATTTTGATTCATTGTAGAGTCAAGGTCTCACCATGTTGCCCAGGCTTGTCTTGAACCCATGGGTTCAGGAAATCCTATCGCCTCTGCCTCCCAAAGTGCTGGAATTACAGATGTGAGCCACCACACCCAGGTGTTCAAGTTATTTTCTGTCAGCTTTCAGCCATGATGCTTGTCCTGTGCTCAATACCTGAGTAATCTATGTCCTCTTCGGATATGTATGGAGGCATAATCTGTCTCAACATGCAAATTAATTTGGTTTGGGAGGGTATTATTATGTCCCAACTGTGAGACAGTTTATTATTTGGACCATAACTAGAATATAAGCTTCAAAAGTTTAGAGGATTTTCCTGTTTAGTTCAGTCCTGTATCTCTGGCAGATAGAACAATGCTGAGATATAATAGACACTCATAACAATTTGTTGAATAAACAAATAACCATGTACCAAAGCATCTGGACACCTAATCTAGTTATTATTCCTTCCAAAACACAAAATCATCAGTAATTGAGAGACAAACTGTTAGAGGAAATTAGGCACGAGTCTCAGAAATGAAACATTTTTTTTAATTCTTTTTTTTTTTTTTTTTTTTTTGAGTTGGAGTCTCACTCTGTCACCCAGACTGGAGTACAGTGGCCGCTCCCGGCCACCGCAACCTTGATCCGCTGGGCTACAACGATCCTTCCGCCTCAGCCTTCCAAGTAGCTGGAACTACAGGCGCACGCTACCACGCCTGGCTAATTTTTTTATTTATTGTAGAGATGAGGTCTCACCAAGTTGCCCAGGTGGGTCTCGAACCCGTGGGTTCAGGCAGTCCACTCACCTCAGCCTCCCAAAGGCGCGGGATTACAGGCTGAGCTACCAAGCCCGGCTGAAATGATTTTTTTTATTCTTCCAAGAAAATAGTTTATTTCTAACCATTCCTACCAGTAGCTTTAAGGGGAATACATGGAACATGTAGAAAAAGATGGGAGAGGAATAGCAGCAATAATTTCTTTTGATGGTTTAAAATATTTCCCAAGGTTTTGTGATATCTGTAGGTATACACGATTACTCACTAACAGATCATATAATAAATCTTTTAAAAAGTCACCTGATCTCACAAGCCATGTGCCAGTGTTCTAAGCTTGACTTAATTGTAAATACTGCCTAACTATTACTGATTTAGTCTAATTAGATATCTTTAATATGCAGAATGATACAAGATGCAAACTATCTATGGGTTTTAAGATGACTGTTTTTTTGATATTTAACATTTCATAAGCAGATATGGCTCACTGTATCTATGCAAAACTGATTTGCACACCCAAATAACAAATTAAATTTGAAGCATGAAACAGAAATCAGTCAAGAACCCATGGTGAGATTCTACTAAATAGAAATATTTAAGTGGGAAGGAAAGGGAATTTAAATATAATTTGTTCACTTAGACACAAAGTAAAAAGCCTCTTAACTACGGTGATGTGGTGAGAGCTACACAGGATTTGTGCCCCATAAATTGTTAGATAAATAGCCCTTACAACTCATTACCTGATCTTAAAATGTCCCTGATCTTATTCAATTGTATATGACTCAGGCTTTTTGACCTACTGCTGCTTACACTCTATCTTCTCTTTCCCAACACACGTGCCTTGAATCTTTTTATGTTATGAGTCAGGAAAGGAAATGAGCTGTATAGTCAGGCTATTCAGCTAGAGAGATGGATGTGAAAGATAAAACACAAGTTATGAAAGTAGGTATGAATCAGTTATCCACTGAGGTGCAACAAACCACGCCAGAATTTACTGACTGCATAATACTCATTTATTTCCGCGCAATTATAAAAGCAGCAATTAGGGCTGGGTTTAGCTGGAGAGTTCTTTTGCTCTTCTGCCTACAATCATATCATAGCAGATGACTCTTTTTTCTGGCTTGTGGATAGAGCACTTCAGTTATCCTCAGACGCTCTCATTTTACAGTGGGTTAGAATAGTCTTCTTAGTTGGCTTAGGAAAGTATTTTAAGAAATCAACACCAGTGCACAAGTCCTTATCAAGTTTTTTTCACTTGTGCCCATTTGGTTATTTACCATTGTTCAAAGTAAGGCACATGGCTAAGTGCGAAGTCAGTGAAGAAAATAGACTACACATGCATAGAAAGTGGGAAGTATGATTTGTTAGGGACCACTAGAGGAATAATCTCCTGCACGATCCAAGCTCTGCACCGATAGGGATAGAAGTAGAAACAAAACAAATATTGGAAGCATTACAAGAGTAATTGACTTTGACTAAGAAATGCTTCTTAAAAACTCATATGACCCTGATAAACCTAATCATATGTCTTGCTTTAAGATATATATACTTTTTTGTAAGAAAAAAGTATAATTATAATTAACAGTAAAATATTGTATATTACAAAATAGCTAGAAGACAGGTTTTTGGACGTTCTCACCACAAAGAAATGATAAGTGCCTAGGATGATGGATACTCTTACCTGATTGAATTGTTATACAATAGAGATATTTATTGAAATATCAAATGATACCCCATAAATATGTACAAATAAATGTGTCAGCTAAGATATATAAATAAATAAGTGTTTACAAAAAGAAATACATCTTATATTAATACTTAGAAAATAATGTTTTTGTTTGTTTTTGAAAAGATATTGCTAAAAGTTGCACTACCACTGCATATATGGAGTCTGTACAACTCAGAGAGTATACCAAAAGGCTAAGATAAAGGTAAAAACATTTGTTCCAATACTTGTAGAAACTGAACACACTTGATGCTTTATGAGAGATATGTTCTAGCATTCCAACCGGTACTAAAATGAACTTTCTTTATCTGCATGTATTTCTTACTGAACCTTAAACATCAGCAAACACTAACTCAGTTTATGACATTCTCACCTTAGAGGTCGATGTATATAAGTGGCAATATTTATTCTTGCAATTTATTCTTGCATCCTGATGAAAATTAGGACACTTTAACAGGTATCAACATTCTCATTTTCCACTAGTATTAAACTTAATTGACTACTTTCATTTTATTGTACTTAACCTCACTAGTATTAATTAACCTTGAAAATTTTTATTTAATTATGATTTCCTTTTTAAGTGGCTTCCACTATGAATTTTGGCCCAATGAGAGGGCAGCTAAGGATCTTACTAATTATCAGAGAGCACGTAAAGTTAAATTTTTCTTTCTATCATTGCATGCTCTTATAAACTATGAGTTAATGGATTTTCATGTGTCTAAATAATTTTATACGGTAACACATTTGTATCAATATAGTAAGCACTAAGGCTTAAATCAAGCTCTTTTTGTAATCTACAGAAGGTGGGCAACCACTGATCTTATACCTCAATAGATCTCAACTTCAGACACGGGAAAAAATGTTCATTTTATTTCAGTGGAATTTTATGACAAAAATACAGAATTAGAGTAAAATGCTTCTTTCTTTGTGCGAAAGGCACTCACATTATCAGTAAAGGTTAGAATAAGTTTGAATTTCTTCCAACATCAGAGAGAGAACTCATATATGTATTTTGAGCCAGCAGGATGTTATAAAAGGAGATGAAAAATGAGGGAGAAGATCTCAGACCACAATGCTTGATATAATTCTTATTTCACACAGACCTAAATTGGGGTAAAAATAAACGAAGGTGATGCTCAAATTATGTTAGTTCCATATTCTGAAGAGCAAGCTCTTAGTTACATGGAGTAAAGAACTATCTTACCTGTTAATAGGCACGTGTGTGCATGTGCACGTGCACACATGCACACACACACACACAAAACATATAAGATATGTGAAAATATCTCATGCTGGCATTTCATCCACTGTTCTACAAGAGTCTCACAGTTCCTTTTGTGTTTTCAGTAGGTTTGCACTCAATTCAAATCATCTATGGATATCCTCGAATTAAAAATAATCATGCCAACTCTTCATCTGAACATCACAGAGAAAGTTCTGGCAGGTTCTAGAATTCAGAGAAGTTGAGCTGGAAATAAGAGAGCTGATTTAAAATCAAGATATTTTACCCATCAAACCATTTTGATTAATTATGAGTCTTTTACTGCCGGTTATTTAAACACGTATAGCTATATACTTTAATAATGTGAATTAAAATTCTTTCAGGCATAAAATGTGTTTTAGATAGTTTATTTTTAATCTAGCTAAATTAATTTTCTTAGATACTTAGTCTCATGACTATAGTCATACAAATTCCTGGAATGGAGTACCTGTAAAAACTTAGTTTAGACAGAGATTTTAAAATATATTCAGTGGTTTGTTTTTTTTTTACTAATTTAGAACACGTTTTGTTGGTTTTCGAAATGAATGGTTGTATTATCCTAGTTTATTCAGAAACTTTTAGATAGATGTTAAAATTAACCCGATCTTTATAGATTTGTGGAATCCTAAAGATATCTGGGTTATATACTTTTTAAATGTATCTTTTTGAAATACTTTTCTCAAAGTAAAATGTGATTCCTTCTACATATTAAGCTTTTTATTGCAATTATAACTGAAAAGTATTAAAATGTCTAAATTTATTAGGCTTTTGAAAAAATATAGCAAGTATACTAATCAGCTTCTTGATAATTTTTTTTTTAATTTGAGTTGGAGTCTCACTCTGTCGCCCAGACTGGAGTGCAGTGGCCGCTCCCGGCCACCGCAGCCTCGACCTGCTGGGCTCCGGTGATCCTTCAGCCTCAGCCTTCCAAGTAGCCGGAATTACAGGCATGTGCTACCATGCCCGGCTGATTTTTTGATTTATTGTAGAGATGAGGTCTCGCTGCCCAGGCAGGTCTCGAACCCGCGGGCTCAGGCAATCCACTCACCTCAGCCTCCCAAAGGCGGGGGATTACAGGCTGAGCCACCGAGCCCGGCTTCTTGATAATTTTTTTTAACAAATTAACAAACATAAATGATATTGCAGAGTAGTACATCTTATGTGACAACCAATGAAATTTAAGTCAAATAAGCACCAATCAGTATAGATTATACAATTACCCTTAATCTCCATATTGAACTCTACTACGGTGAAATATGTTTGAAAAGCACTTAATTTGTATTGATATATAGGTCTTCTCAGTAAAGACATTTTTCAGCTTTCAGACACTTAGCTTCCTGGTTCCCTATTGATTTATTGGTGTTCATTTCTTCCTTAGCTTCTCTGTTTTCAAAAAGACTCTGCATAAACGGTTATGTGAAATGTATAAGGTAAGAGTAGAATTCAATGAAAAGAGATGACAGATTGATAGCTAGGTTGGTAGGTAAACAGAAAAAGAGATAGGACTCTTTCATATTATCCCCATCACCCTCACTACTTTATTCGCGATATCTTAAATTTGCTAAAAGTATATCTGAGAAGAATGGCACTGAAGCTAAGCATGAAAAGGGTTGATCAGATTCCATGACCTTTAGAAAGCCCTTCATCCTTCTACAACAGCATTTTCTGATACCATGAGATACCTCTTATTTCGCTTATTATGCCTAATTTCTATTATTAGGAGATCATTAAAGAATAACCATATTTTAAAGTTAACTATTGAAAGAACATAAGATTCCAGTCATACTACTGAGTTAATTACAGCATTTTTTTCTCTAATTGAGACAAATTGCACTAAACAACTGACATTTCGGAACTAAAAACTTGTCAGAATATTGAACAATTCAATTTGGATTCTTAAACAATAGACATGAGGGCAATTAAGATTTTGGCAACTGGGAATGTCAAAATTAAAAGTGATGTAGAAAAGCTATAGAAATATAGACAAATGTGCACATGCACTTTTTTTTCTCAGAGCAAAATTTAAGCTAGAATTGACTCTTCAAAGTTTGCCTACAGCTAACTATACTTAGAAGGAAGAATCATTTCCTTTTCCTTTATTTTTGCCTCTCTTTAAACTTCCATTGTCTTAATTCCTGTGGTATTATACAAACTATGTTTACATTTGAAAGTCAAATGATATTCAAAATGTTAATGGAGGAAATTAACTTTGCCCAAAAATAATTTTATAAAATTACACTTTAGTTAATAAAAATACTTTTTTTGTAAATACCAAGACTTCAATCTGGATGAAGTTATGCTATTCCCATGTGGCTGCTTTTGTTAACTTGAAGTCTCCAACAGAAATATTACTAGCATTTTTCCTTTCAGTGACTTTACTACAGTAATATAGTAAAGGAAATTTACTATATTACTACAGTAATATTCTAAGGGAATTTAAAAATTCAAGATGCTGTATACCACAGACATTCTGTACTACTACTTCTACTATGATATGTGATCTTTACCTACTTTGAATTTCAGTGAAATTGAGACAATATGCATTAAAGTAATTACCTTTGGCCACATTTCATAAGGACATAGTAAAAGTCAGCTGTATTCTTTTCTCGTTGGCATGGATGCTGTATAGGTACCAGAATTGAGTCACAGTGTGACAGACAAATTATTTCAAAGACTGTCAGGTTAGTCCGTTTTCTCCATGTCAAGTGACAGTAAAGAATGTGTCAGCATTAACTGCCAGCTGTGACTTTCATATCACATTCATAGGTTAGCATTTTAATTCTGGCTGGGTGTGGTGGCTCACCACCAAAATCCCAGCACTTTGGGAGACAAAGACAGGAGGATAATTGAGTCCAGAAGTTTGAGTTTGAGACCAGCCTAGGCAACATAGTGAGACCTCATCACTACAAAAAAAAAAAAATTAACTGTATGGATTTTTATCAGACGTACCTCTTCAATTCTCAAGCAGTTGACAATAAATTCTAGTAGTATATTTTATTGTTTCTAATCATCAATTTTTGAAGTTTTCCTTGGTATTTAGTAAAAAAAAAATTGTCTACTATATTGATTATTCTTGATTCTTTAAAATCTATCAATGCTGTTCACATAGTAAAAATTCTATATTTTTTAAGTAAATGATGTTTGAAGAGACTAAATCATGGACTGCTAGAGGAAGCACATTATACCTCCAAATATATTTGTAGTATATTATTTTCAAACATATTTGTAATATACTAATTCCAAATATATTTGTTTGTAATTTTTCAAAATCAATGGTAACATTTTACATTAATTTAAAATTAAAAATAAATTACAAATCCTATTATTATTATAATCACAGTGATTAATGGATTATAATATTTAAAAAGTATGCAAATACTTTCTACTCTGCTAAAATGTACGATGACAGGAAATTACTTGCTTGGTAAAAATAAGAAAGTTCTTAGAAAAAAATTATATTTTTGATATTAGGCTATTAGTGATGGATACAACAGAGCCTTGAGGAACTAAATTTTAGACATTATAAACTTGTCACAGGAAAATAGGTCAGAGGAGAGTGCCTAGGTAAAATATAGGCAAAGATGTGAGGTGACCATAGATGGAGAGATATTACAAAAATCAGAGAAATCAGCAAATTCTTATACAGTGTTGTGAATTAAAGAGAGGATTGGAACTGCAGGAGCTCCAATGCAAGAAAAAATCAGTTAGTCAATTTTTTCTGAGTTTTATGAAGAGAGAGGTAGTGGTAAAGGAGCTGAGGAGTAGAGGGAAGCCACAAATGTTTGTACATTCTCAGATAGCATAGGTTCCAGAGACAATTGAATTCAAAGGTAAACCAAAATATCTAACATGGCAATCAAACACTCTTGCAGCTCATAGACAGACAAGATCTTAAAAGGTGGCAAAAATCCAGAAGGTTCGATGTTTGGATCATTAAAATCTAATTAAAACTGTTCCCTACACTAACTCAACTCCAGGAAGAATTGATTTGATCAGTTTCTCTCACTCTCATTGTTAGATAGCAATAAAAAGGAGCTTGTGTGATATAGAAAATAAACAAAACAAAACAAATGTGTATATCTGTGTTTATTGTCTTACATACCATGTGTAGGATAAAGTTAGCAAACAAAAATGAGACCTGTATAAGAAAGACAGTTCATAAGAAAGACAATATATAATCATTAGAATTAGACCTACAAGTGACTCAGCTATTGGGATCAGGAAAAAAAAAGTACTTTAAGGTAACTATTATATATATTGAATAGAATTCATATGGTTGTGATGTGCTAAGATATACAATATTTCAGGAAAAAAAATTTGGGGGGGATTGAACATTATCATTATGTAGTGTCCTTCTGTATCTTTTTAAATTTTTGTTAGCTTAAATGTTGTTTTGCCTGATATTAAGATTATGATTCCTGCCTGCAGAAAAAATTGTAATAAACACAATAGAAAATTCAAAAATTAAAAAATTCCATTAAATAATCAAATTTTTATTGACTGAACTCAACCAGAAATTGAACAAGGCAGAAAGAAGGAACAGTGACTCAGGAATATACTAATAAAAATTATACAGACTAAAACAAAAAGAAAAAAAGTGATTTAAAATTGAGTTGAATGCTAGTAATAGAAAGTATAATATTAAATATACTAACATGTATTATTCCAGTCACAGAAGATAAGGGGCAAAATATGTTAAAGACATAATTACTTGAAATTTTCATTTCTTTATTAAATTCAACCCAAATAAATTCTATAATTCAAATCAGATAAATAATCAGTTTAAATCATGTCGTTATTAAATTCTGTAAATAAAAATAGGAAAAGAAAAAAGTTACTTGAAAAGGAAATAAAATTTTAACAAGATTATTTTAAAAAATGAGAAAAAGTAAACATTTCCGTGACCAGAAACGAAAGTGGTCCAGGATGTCAACACAGATAAAAGAATGAACTCCTCAAAATTGGAACTAATTTTTTTAAAAAATTCTGTGTTTAAAATACTGTCGCCTTTAAAGTACTCTCTGTTTACTGCAATACACTTATCATGACACTTTTTTTCACTGCTCAAAACAGTTTTTGGCCGGGCTCGGTGGCTCAGCCTGTAATCCCGCGCCTTTGAGAGGCTGAGGTGAGTGGATTGCCTGAGCCCGGGTTCGAGACCCGCCTGAGCAGGGAGACCTCATCTGTACAAGAAATCAAAACATCAGCCGGGCGTGGTAGCACGTGCCTGTAATTCCGGCCACGCGGAAGGCGGAGGTGGAAGGATCGCCGGAGCCCAGCACCATTTTTGGTCAAAAAATGCTGAATACTCAGCATCGTGTGGGCAGGTGCATTGTCATGGTGGAAGAACCCGTCACCTGTTTGCCACAACTCGGGATGCTTCTTCCACAATCATGACGCAACCTTCTCAAAACTTTCAGAGAGAAACTTTGGTTGACTGTTGGATCCAGAGGAACAAATTCTGAGTGTACTACAAGGACCCACCCTCTAAAAGAAAATTCTGTTTTTTGTGGGTCCCCTCTCATACTACAGTAACTAAAATGAGGATAAGAGAACATTATGAGCAATGTTATGCAGACAAATTTGACAATACAGAAATGAGAATACTTTGTAAAATAGCAGTTACCATTGCCACTACTGACTCAGGAAAATCTAGAAAATCTCAATAGAGTATATCTCTTAGGAAAACTGCATTTTGTGTTAGGAACCTTTAAAAAAGGTAATTTGGGGACCTGGGGGTCTCATTATGGATTCTGCCATCATTTAAATTAAAAGTCATGCCCATTTGACACAAATTTTTCCAACAGTAAAAGAGAAAATATTTCCAAATGTGTTTTATGTTGTCAGTATAACTTCGTGTACCCATTGTTATTGCTGCTGTAGTAAATCACCACAAATGTAGTGGCTTAAAACAACATAAATTTATTATCTTACAGTTATAAAGATCCAAAACCAACACAAACCTCACCAGGCTAAAATCAAGGCATCAGCAGGGTTTCAGTCCTTTTTGTAGTCTCCAGGGAAGAATCCATTTTGTCACTTTTCAGCTTATAGAGGCTCTTTATATTTGTTGAGCTTATGGTACCTTTCCTCTATTTTCAAAGCCAGTATTGGATAGTGGAGTCTTCACATCACACTTCCTTCTTATTATAGCCAAGAGAGGATTTAGGCTTTTTAGAACAAAATGAATAGATAGGAAATATCTGGATAATCCAGGATACTCTCCTATCTGGGGGTCCTTATTTAAATAATATTTGCAAAGTGCCTGTTCCATATAAGGCATAATATTACAGATTCTGAATATGAGAATGAGAATATCTTTGGGGTCCTTATTCAGCCTACTACACCAAGTAAGCAGGGTAATCCTAAAGGCATTATGATAAGTGGGAAAAATGGCCATTATTCCCCATAAACATTGACATAAAGCCCCAAAGAAATTATTAGAAAATAATACCAGCTGTGTATTGTATTTGCTATTTTAACATAAAGTCTAGAAGATTAGCCAAATTAGATGAGACGGCGCTTTTCCTATCTTAGATAACACATAGAGAAGAATAGTCATTCCCAAAAGAAGGAAAACAACAAAAAAGAAGAGCCCCACAACTGCCCATGATTTCTTTCTTGGAACATTTTGCAGAGCATAGTGCAAGGAGGGAAACCTACGTAGAGTGAAGTATCCTTGGTAGGTTGAGAAGGTATAGATTAAAGTTCAGAGAGTATGACGTAGCTGGATTATTATTTCAGAGTAACAGAGAGGAAGGAGCAGAGAAAAACGGCAGCATAGGGGTTCACTAATGTTGTCTAAATATGAAGCTGCAAAGTCAACAGGGTAATATTTTATGAAACTTCACGAGAACAAGTCCCAAGTTGTGGTTAGCTGAAAATGTCTTAGAGTACACACATGTTTCAGGGGTACTGAAGTTCCAACAAACCAGAGTAGCGAACCACATTGAACACCTCAGGCATTCCATAGAGATCTCAAAAGGTTCAAGCCTTAGTATGAGAGCTCAAATTGCCCAGACTAAATAATATCTGCCACAAAAAGAGTAAAAACCGTGTCTCCAAATGTGGATCTGCAAATAACTCGCTTGCCTGTTAAAACAAAATGCAAGATTTTTAAAGCAGTAATGGCAAATTGAATTTTATGCTCTGATGAAAATATTCTTTTTCTCTGTAGGACATAGCAGCCACTGGAACATATAGTAATCAAGCATACGAAATGTCACTAGTATGACTGAGGAACAGAATTTTAAAATTCATTTAATTAATGTAAATGATAAATTAAATATTCAATAGTCAAATATGGCTATCAAAATAAACACTAGAGTGTTAAAGAGAATGCATTTTAAATATTGCCCCACATATTAGTCAAAAGATGCGGCATCCAATGATAAATTAAGAGACACGAAAAAAATATACACGATAGTGAGAAAAGAAGTTAGTCAATAAAAACCGTAGACATGACAGAGACCCTAAAATAAAGATAACCATAAAATCATGAGAACATATTAGAAGACACAAAAAATAGTATTTTTATGGACTTATTTGGTTAGTTGTACAGACTAGTTAGTATCAGTAATCATTGGTCCATGTATATTATTCCAGTTATAGAACATGAGGATCACTTGCTTTTCTAGCAGCTGGCAAATTATTTTACATTTCTGGAACTTTGTGCACCTTATTTCCACATGCTATTCTGTGAAAAATACCAAAAACTAGTTATTGCTTTCATACATTAGTTCATGCTGTTTTTAACTTCTTCTAAATGTACTATTCCTGGTTTGTTGTTAGAAATCATAGCTTAGCCGGGCTCAGTGGCTCAGCCTGTCATCCCGCGCCTTTGGGAGGCTGAGGTGAGTGGATTGCCCGAGCCCGTGGGTTCGAGACCCGCCTGGGCAGCGAGACCTCATCTCTACAGTAAATCAAAAAATCAGCCGGGTGTTGTAGTGCATGCCTGTAATTCCGGCTACTCGGAAGGCTGAGGCGGAAGGATCGCCGGAGCCCAGCAGGTCGAGGCCAGTCTGGGCGACCGAGTGAGACTCCAACTCAAAAAAAGAGAAAGAAATCATAGCTTACAGTTTCCTTCTCGGGATATTTGAAGTCATTACTTCTCAGTATCTTATCTGTCCTGAGCAAGTCTTCTTTCTGATGAATGGTTTATACATTTTAACAAACTGATTTCATGAAGGGCCTTCATATTACTCTGATTATAATTTTAAATGTCAGCCAATCTCCAGCAAATGACACAAAGTATATTTTCAACACTTGTACGTTGTCTTCTGCATGATTGGATCATTTAGCCAGAAACATGAAACACAAAATTGACTTAAAAGACAAAAAAATCATATTTGGAAACCTACTGAAGCAACTTAAAAGACTTAAAGATACAGCCATACATTTTTAAGATTATATTTTGATTGTCTTACTTGTGACCCCATTTTTACTCATCTGATATTTTTATATTATTAAATCCTTCTAAATTTAATTATATCAAATTATACCGAATAATTTATTGCTAATTCTTAATCTAAAATCACTAACTGTCCGGTGTTACATTTGAAAGAAAACTCACAGTAAGTGTGAAAATACAGTCATAAACATGGACACGAATGAAGAAAATAATTTCAGGGCTAAGAGATTATGGACTTTAAAATCCATCTCTCTCTATGCACATATTTAAGTCTCAAATATACCGAGTCACATTAGATAAATATGAAAACTACAATTTAAAACATCATAGCAATTCTACTATGAAGGGCAGATGAATAATGCTTTGAATGATATTCTTTATATAATGTGAAGATAAATCAGGTTGTGAAGTACTTTCCCAAGATAATTTTTTATAATTCAAGAAGTTTTGAAAATAGTCATACTAAAAAAGTAAATTTTAGCTTATTTAAATTTATATTGTCTCTATAATTTTAAAGTCCAAGGTTTGAAAACCATTTCTAATATAAAGAAATTTCAAAAAGTAGAATATATCTAAATGCAAACCAATGAGACAATGTATACTTTATGCTTTTTGTAATATAGATATGTCTTATATGTAAATTTTATGAAATAACAAATAATAGTATTCTAAAATTGGTACATGTGAAATGATACAATATAAAAGAGGGAAAAAAGACACAAACCACCTCACAAAATAAAACTATCTAAATATCTAGTTTACATAAGGTCAAATATTAACATATATTCTAGTTATTATACCCACATGTCGTATAGGGTACATTTTCATAAAGCAAAACAAATAAACAATCAGGCCTCTTCGATATAGTCTGTTGTTTCTTTGATTTGTTGTGCTTCATTTATTAACCATAAGCTTATTAATTTTTTTTACTTTTACTGTTTTTTGCAAAACACTGGATGACTTTGAGCACATAAAGACCATACAAGCCTAGATCTCAGGTAATTTACAATTTACTACTATACTCTGAACTCATTTTGTGACGTATGTAAGCTGTGTGCTAATTTTTCCTATTCCAAGAAAGTGCCAGGGTGTTTTACACTCCCAATCTTCATTTAGGGGAAGTTTGCTATGCAAAGCTGAAATCAAACTTTGATTGCAGACAACCAAACATTCTATCTTGATTGTTCAGATTAATCTTGACGTCTATGATTGGATTATGGTGAAGGGAAAGGAGGGGTTTCTTTTTTTCTTGAAGCCAGCCTTAAAGAAATTCCCCAGTGCCTGGAAAGGGAATAGAGGGTATATAGAGGGAGTATGAATTCTCAGTCTGACTGATCTCAGACACAGCAAAAAATTCTGTGCCCCAGGTAGAGCAGAAACAACAGAATCCTCAGTGATACAGTGATTTTCAGATTGAGTAAAGGCCATTTCAGGAACACCTGTGTGTTCAAATAATTAGATACCAGAGTGCTATAAGAACACTCACTGACCATTGCATGACCCTTCCACGTAGGGATAGGGAATCTAAAAAATTGACCGAGATGGAATTACCTACTGACAAACCAAGATTCAACCAGATTTAAAGGAAATAAAAGCTTGTGAAATTTTTCTGGAACAAAGTTAGTGAAGTAAGAATTACAACCATCACAGGGAGATTCTGAAAAGTACTGACAAGTGAGTTTGACTGCAAGCCAGAGTATGATTCTTAAAGGACTTTGTAAGTGACAAGAACATTCACCTAAAGAAAATTTTGCCAGACTATTCATATGTCCTAGTAAAACTGGAATATTGGAATACAAATATTATTTTATAATGTCTTTCATTAGAGTCCCGAAAACCAGAAAGAAAAATGTGACAGAATTCTGCAGCCAGATGATAAACCAATCACTGACTGAATAACATGACCGAAGCAGACAGTGTCCATCTATTGTAACATTTGTAATGGCATTCTTCATGGTTTTTGCCATGGCTTATATTCCCTATTTTACTAATATCATTAATGTACATGTTGATACTATTTTATTCATTCTTTATTCATTCAGTTAACAATACTGATTTAGTTCAATAATACCAATTCACCTCAATAATACTGATTTTGTTCTATCAGTCTGTCAAGACTCTCTGTACCAATAATCATATCCAGGTTCCCATCATCCTTAATTCCTCAAAATACTTGCAGAGATAGATAACTATCAGTGAGCTCAATGACATATGTGCTAAATTGGGGTTTGTTATAAAATGAAGTAATAGCAGGAAACACATGGCATATTTAAAAAGTTTCATCAAAATGATTTAATGAGAGTGCTATGCAAAGTGGTGTGCGCAGATTTAAGGAAATCATTAAGGGTGCCCAGATATTAACAACAGCAGACAACTGCTACTAGCACTCTACCTGAAGTGGAAAGGAGAGCTCCTATCAGGTTGAGCTATTGAAGGACCACCAACTAAAACTACAGTTATAAAGAGATCCAGTCACACTCAGAAGTGTGGTTAAAAAGGATGGGAGTGATAAATACCCTAACCTCTCTTTTCTTCTACCTTCCCCAGTCTTCTGATGTTACCCTATATTGGTTGAATCTCACTGCAATGAGTGCAATATAAAATCACACTTAGAGAACAAACCGCAGAGAAACAAACTGGAAATATGAGTCTGAGGCCAAAGAGAGAAAAACCAACAAAGCCCACATATTCCATCAGTCAGCCTATATTCTTGCTCTTAATTGATTTCAACTAAAACAAGTTGTCTACCTAATATAGAAGACTGAAAGTTTCACTATATAATTAAAAAGTAATATCCATTCTGTTTTGTTCATGTCTGAAACCTAAACTTGATGTTAATCACCACCAAACATGTTCCTATAAAACACATCAAGGCAGAGAAAAACCAGGTAAAGTGGGACCAAAGAGAGGACTAAACTTTACCTGTATGATGGCCACTTATACATCTAACCTCGTATTTTTAATATAACCAAGAAAAAAAAGAAAATGAAACTGGAGAATGGAAGAAAGATAACCAGTACATGCAGTATGTTCAAAATACCAAGGAGGAAACCATCAAATCAGAGGAAGCAGAGAGCCCAGAAAGGTTTCACAGAGTGGGAAATCTTCAACCCAAACCAGAAAAATAAAGTCTATTTCACAAAGACAAATAATGAAAAATGATGCGAAATCAAGGTCTGAAATGGCAGTGTGTTAGGGCTATCATAGTATAAGAAAAATAGTATATTGGGAAAGAGTAAACATTAGCTCAAATTGAGAGAGTAAAGATCTGCACAGCCAATTCATCAGTAAAAATAAAGCCCATGGCAAAGTTGACAGGAAACAATATGTTTCCCAAATACAGATAACAGTTGTAAAGTGTCATAATAATCCCTTCTTTGAGTGAATATTGCTCTCTTACTCACTGAATAGCTTTATTCTCTGAAATTGTGGACCACCATAAACTTGGGAAGACTAAAGGATCTAAGATGATTTGACACTGAAAAACAGCCTTGGTCTCTAATCCGAATACACAACTTAAAAAAAAATTATTTTAGAGTTGTGGGGTAGAAGTTAGGCAGATACACAGCTTTAGGTAAAGGGTTCCTGTACACACCATTCCACATCTATCTTAACTTTTTATTAGTTTCCAAGGAAATAAGATCCTAAGTTTACTTTGCGTCCAGATCTGGTGTTGACTGCTTTATAAAGATCTACTTTTTTCTGAGCCTATTGAAACAATGTTTCATTTAAGAAACAAAATTTAAAAACTTTGCTTTATTTAAATATCACCACTTCCTCAAATCCTATCAATATTCAAACTTGAAGTCTCTTTAAAATTCCTTTCTTTCCTCATTCTCAATCCATCAAATGCTCTCTCCATTGTTTTTCCGGTGACATCTTCTTACAAGTCTACTATGATTTTTTCATGTTTTTATAACACATGAGACTGTATCTCCCCATTTTAATATGAGCCTTTGCCAGTCTGAAACTGTTTCTCATATATAGCATGCCTATCTCAATGACAAGCACTAAGTACTACTCATAAAATTTCACAGAATGAATGAATTTTGACAAGGAGAATGTGACCAAATCAATGATGCATTTATCCATCCCAATCGATCCATGACACCAACTACACAAATACACAAAGGAGTATCAATGCTGAATAGCAAAATCATTCACAATTTATTTGCCTGAAGACCAAAAATGGGTTAATAATGGTGTGATATGTTTGAATGAACGGAATAATGTAATATGTCTGATTGTGTTGTTCTGGGTTTTAAAACTGGATATGATAGAAGCAAAAACAACAAAAACTGGGGCTCAACATAAAGGATAAATTCACAATGATTTGAGCCACCTCGTAAATATAAAAGATGACCTTCGTGGATGAAAAGCTTTCATGCTGAGCCAGATTTAAAATATTCACAGAGGAAGGTCACACAGTGAAATGAAAAATGGCCTGGATGACTACTTTGCTCTCTTGCAGCATTTCAGGGTAATAGGGAGTGGGTCTGTTTATTTTCTACATGTTATTAATTCTCTAGTTTACTTTATTTTGACCTGGGACAACTCCAAAGGATGAAAACTATATATTTCATCATATATGCTTTTTACAAAACTGTTGTAATATGGATATTCATACAATTCATAGAGTAATAATTTGAGGATAGGATATTTTTCTAATAAATAATGACCTATGCATTTGCTCCCTTTCCAAAGGAAATCACCCAATGCTCCAATTTCCTAATGGCAGATTATTATTACTCGGAGGATAGAAGAATCAACTCCTTTCATAAATGAGACTCTGAATTAAATTAGGTGAATTCCACTTGAAAGCAAGATATAACAGGTGAAATATGATTAAACCGAATATGTTTCCATAGAACCATAAAGTTGATACAAATTTTAAATTCACATTTTATTTAGTAGTGTAAGGCTTCTTAAAATTTAGTATTCCAACAATCACATGGAAAGTTGATTAAAATTCT
Organism: Carlito syrichta; assembly: GCF_000164805.1. Lineage (NCBI taxonomy): Eukaryota > Metazoa > Chordata > Mammalia > Primates > Tarsiidae > Carlito > Carlito syrichta. The sequence goes on from NW_007244285.1 coordinate 280,058, forward strand.
CTTCTGGGTGTCAGTCTCGGGAATTCTAATGTTGTCGGCTGGGGTATCTACGATGAAGTCTAGGAATCTGCATACCCTGCAAGAAGCTTGGGTGAATCTGACACATGCTGCTCTTTGAGAAACAATGATCTAAAAAATGTAATACCACGTAACTAGAAGAAAACCAAAAAATCCAGATTAGTTACAAACTACAGGTGGAATTATTTGCCAATGGCAAATTTCTGAATTTTTCTTTTCTTTTCCTTTTTTCTTTTTTCTTTGAGTCAGAGTCTCATTCTGTTGCCCAAGCTGGAGTGTAGTAGCATGCTCATGGCCACCACAGCCTCAGTCTGCTGGGCTCAGGCGATCCTTCCGCCTCAGCCTTCCAAGTAGCCTGCACTACAGGTGCGCCTTACCACCCCCAGCTAAGTTTCTGATTTATTGTAGAGATGAGGTCTCGCCAAGTTTCCCAGACTGGTCTCAAAACCCTAGGCTCAGGCATTCCTCTCCCCTTGGCCTCCCATAGTGCTGGGATGACAGGCTTGAGCCACCACACCTGGCTCTTTTTCTATCTATTGATTAAAACATACCATGCTACTCACACAAAAAAACACTCATTTACCTATTTCATGTAAGAAATTTAGAGGTGAACACATACAGTAACAAAAGAGTTGTTTATAAATATCATCATTACTTCAAAATACCGTATTTGGGTTTACAATACTGGTTTTTAAAATAAATCACTTGTCATGCCTACAGAATCGATTTCAAATATTTTTTGATATTAAGGAAAACAATAGTTCAATTTCTAGCTTATGTTTTTTAAAGAGTTTTCCTTTCCATTCAAATCTGAACAACAAAAAACTTTCTGAAACTATCATCTCTCTGATGCCTTATTTTATTTCACTTGAAAATGTTTGTGTTGATTTAGGTAATTCCATTGGTGCTTAAAAGAAAATTGGATTTGTGCCATAGATGAAAACTGTGACTAGGTGTATTACAAAAGAAATTAACTGAAGGAAATAAAAGTCTCATATTGGGAGCTGGCATTATCAGTCAGAATTGAAAATCAATCCTTTGAACATTGCTAAAAAGCCACTTCATCTTGAAAATACATCAAACTTAGTTGTTAAGAGTCAGAAAGAAACAACATAATGAGGACATGCTAAAAGAAAGTTGCTGACATTTCAGCACCTGCTCATTTGCTTTACAAATACAAAATGAAATAGACTATTTTTAATTTAAAGATTACCTTGCTTCTAGAATCAACACTTTTCTCATTACTTCAAAATTTGTCTTGGACATCAGTGTTTATGTGCATGCATGTACACAGAGCACATCTACTACTTTTTCTCTGTGAAATTTAATTAATTAAATTTAAATGTATTAATTGAATTAAAGTAATAAAATTAAATACATATGGCTAGACACACCCATATATAAAACATTTTATATAATGTAGATACACACATACACATATTAATAATGCATATCTAATTTTTAATGTTAGTCTGTTTCAATCAAGTGAGAGGGTGAAATTAGGAGAAGGAAGACTTTTTTTTTTTAATGTCCTCCTTACTTTGGTATTAGATTGACCTGAAATTTTTAGTTTGGAATTCTTTGTTTTTTTCCTTGACAAATGAGCCTGTAGCCCTTAGGCTTTATTCTTTTTCTTCCAAGTAGGAAGAGGATTTCTTGTTTGACTGTAGATAGATTTATGGTGTGAGTACCCAAATATTCATTACTCAGGTCATCTACTTTCTTGTGTTCAGATTATTGTCCTTTCCTGTAGATTGTGTCACTGCCTTCTGGGATCCTGCCTTCTACCCTCTCCCTATTATTTCAGTAGAAGCAGACATATTGTATGGCAAAAATTTACTCCCTGGGCACAAATGATGAGAGGTCTAGGGATGGGTGCATGAAACACACCCCCACCAAAACTCAGGATTAGACTAGGATCGAGGCTCAGTGTGTCTGCTCTTTTCAACAAGTTTGTAAACATCAGAGCTGTGTGTTAAAGTCCCTTTATACCATAAGGAATACAGGAACACAGGAAGCAAGCTTGCTCATCACAACCTTAAACTTATACTCTCCAAGATTAGAGTTGGCAGTGGAGAGGATAAGAGGTAAAGGGATAGAAAAGAACTGACTTAAATAGCGCCAGAGGAATCTAGCATTGGTTTTCATTGGTTATAGCCTATGTTTGAAAATGAACCTTTTTACTGAGGAATCTTCTATGAATTCTTCAGTGGCCCCATTGGCATGATACCAATGGTGTAAGCAATGCCTCTGCTTGGCTAGTTTCTAATGCACCTCTAGCTTCTGCATGCCAAAGGTACTCCTCTAGTCACTTACTGTTCAGTTAACTTCTTCACTGGCAAGGGCCCTTTGAACGAAGATTACCTTTAGGTCACCCAATTACGGCTAAGCCTTGTATATTTGCTCTTAGGAATTCCTGTATACTTGACTACACCTATTGGCAGAATTGTAATCCTCTAATTTAAATTGTAACCTTCAACTTGTTTCCATAGCGATGTCTGACGCTAGGTATTCCTTTCTGCATATCCTTTTAGTAGATGAGTCTTACAACATTTCTTCTGTCCCCAAATCTGGAGGGCACATATTATATTTCCTGAAGAGTTTTTTAACCCTTTCTTACTAGTGTTGAGGTAGAAGGCAAGTGACTCTCTCAAGAACTCTCTGATCTTCCACATTTGTGGACATCTGCAACATTCTTCTGCAACAAGATGTAGACATCTCATAGGCTTCAGGTAAGTGGCTAATTCAGAGAAATAAATCTGATACTTGGTCATTTCTGTATTTATGTTCTATTGCTATTCTCCTAAATTACTTTCAAGAAGCTTTCCATATTCCTTGACTCACAGTCCCCATCTGTTGTCAAAGCCCAGCAATGGCCAGTTGAGTCTTTTTCACATTGCATTGCTTTAATGCTGATTCTCTAACCTCTTACTTCCACTTTTAAGGACCCTTGTGATGACTATGGACCCACATGGATAGTGCAGAAAAATCTCCCTATCTTAAAGTCAGATGGTTAGAAACCTTAATCCCATCTTCAATGTTCATTCCCTTTTGCCATATAACACAATATATTTACAGGTTGTAGGCATCAGGATGCAAATACCTCTGGACACTTTTATTGTTTCTTCCATAACCTCCTTTGCAAAGCATCATTCTAAAGGTCATTATCTTCCTTTGGAACATGAGAGATGTTAGGAACTGTTGTCTCAGTGCTTAGGCTAAAACTGAGGCTAAAAGAATCCCACTATACCTCTTATTAAACATATAGGCATGCACAAACCCACACAATTTATGAATACTAAAATCCAGTTCAGGTATTAAGTTCATTTCCTCCACACAAAAGTATTGATGAAACAAGTATTGATGTTTTCTGCTACATCTTCTTTAATCTTTGAACTATCTAGTTTTGTCTACTGATCCCTCTTCAATATTGTTTACCAAATTGTTTAACCATGATTTATGATGAAATTAACTGCGAATTAGTTTCACTATCTCTGTTTCAATGCTAAAGTTTGAAATTAAACTAAAATACTCATTAACTAACTTTTTCTACTTTGATAATTACTTTTTCCTTTAGAAATATAAAGTGCCATGCTGAAACCTAACAGAAAACATGACTTTTCTGTGTATGTTTCACAATAAACTCTGTTGCTTATGAACAGAGTTGTCTTCTCTCCATAGTTCTACAATTGAGTTGGGAGAAATACACAGCAGACTTATGTATTGCCCTGGCTTTGGGACCAAAAGACACTCTTATTTAAGTAATTTTTAATATTGTTCAGTTGTCTTCTAACCAAGTAACATTGATTTAGAAATGTTCAGTGTAAAAATACTAGCATAAATCCCAATTGAAGTTAATGTTCTCCAGTGCATAGTTCTATCACTGCCCTGTTGGATTTTGTAGAGTATGCAAAAGCAGTGATATTCTAATGCTGATCAGCTGGCATGACTTGGATATTGATGGGTCATTAAGGATACCAAAATCTGGTGCCCCCACACATACCTGTGCAAGCTCAACCTTATCTCCCATGAGCTGAATTTTTGGCCACCTTCACAGAAAAATAGTGAGCAGAACTGGCAGGCCTCAGAAATAAACTCTGCTTAAATGATTTAAAATTATTCAGTCTGAGATTTACTCCCACTTCAGAACAAAAGTTGGTTCAATTTAACAGTACAGATCTGTGGTCAAAGTGTTGATGAAATTTTTTGAAAAATGAGGGGGACATTCATTTATCCTCAGAGAGTTTATGAGGGAGACATACAACTTCAATATTAATTAGAATGAAATAAATAATAACGATTTGCAAACAAAACTTTACACATTTGAAATGGCGATAATCCAAATTAATCATGACATTTTCTATTTCACCGTTGAAATTCAGCAACCTTTCATGATTTCTTAAACTGTGCAAGAGAAGAAATGTAGAATTAATATAAAGCAACTGTAGATTTCAGGTTTCTTCCTTTGTAAATCATGCATACTTTATGAAGATAAACATTGTAGTGCGTTAAAGTACCCTGTTGAGAGATTTCAATGAAATAGAATGCATTAGACTACTTAAAATTTAATGTTTTGTTAGGAAAATCTGCATAGGAATTTACTGCAAAGAATCAAACATCTAGGAAGCCTGCTGCAATGAAATTTAGGTAGGTGTGCAGGAAACCTAATTAGAGTTAATGAAGCTTGATCTCCATTATACGCTAACATTCTTAGAATCTACATTTCTGAACTTCCTAGTTCTGCAAGTTTTGCACATTTTATCTCTGCTTTCTCTCTCTCTTTCTGTTTGTGTGAATTTTTAAGCACATAATCCATGTTAGAATTTAAGCATAATAGGTAAGATCACTTTTTGTAATGCCATCATGTCTATCTACATTATGCAGAAAATCGAATTTGTCTACAAATTAATTTTTGATTCTTATAATCAAGGTTTTATCTTTACTTATTGGAAGATGTATCAATTTTTTACCCAGATTAGTAGTAATTGCTATCTACTAAAGATATAAGACTCAATTTATCTTATATCCTCTTTCACAGGGAATCTAGGACATGAGAACCTCTAGAAAAATGTTCAAGAATAAAGTTCAGTCTCTTCAATATTCTAACATATGAGTTTCTGACCTGAACCACGTGCTACCTTTCATTCATTTTTCAAAGACTAATCCAGTTCTGTCTTTCTGGTCCAGGATATTAGTTTAGAAATAGGTTTGGCCAAGAGGGACTGAAAATCTCAAATAGCAGTGTCTTGCATAAAATGCTAACATAAAAACAAACATATAAAAGTCTGGGTAGACACACCAGAGTGAATTGATTCCTGGTGATTTCAGAGACCCAGAGTCATACTAGACGATTGCAGTGCTCCATAAGGCCTAGATGATATGCTCCAAGGTGGTAGAATTTATATACCAGACAAGCATATAAAGAAAGAAAAAATGGAAAAAAAAAATTACTTTCTGGTGGGAACACAGGCGACGGAAACATGTCTGTATTCACTTTGGCATGTACTTTTATATTTTATATTTTATGCTGTTATTACTCTATTGTGAAAATAATACCATTTAATTATTACTTCTTTACCTCAGTCATTCAAAAAGTATGTATTAGGCTACTATTAAATCATCTGAAGAAAAAATAAAGAATAAAAAATTATTACTGCAGAAAAAAGGTAATACATGGTAGAAATGAATGTAAAATATTCTAGTATGTCATACAAATATAAAAGGGTTTGTCTCATTATATGTGAACAACAAATTTTGAAATTTTAGAACAGAAAGAAGGAATTTCTTCTAGCTGGTATAATGCAGAAAGATATAGTGTGATGAGTGTTTTTGTCTAAATATCAATAATGGGAAGTGGTTTTTTTTTTAAAGATTCTGTTCTGCTTCTGAAAAATAAAGCTAACTCCCACCAAAACAGCAAGAAATTAAGGAATATACCATAAATATTGTACTTTCCTTCAAAGCCATTAAAGATTCTCCCACAGAAATCTATAGGATCTAACTCCAGAAGAATGAGCTCTCCCAAGTGAGAAACTGGCAGAATTTGTTTCCATATCTAAACTAGTTGCTGAAACTGGGAATGAGTCTGTCCAAAAAGCTTGAGTAAGAATAGTTATTACTCAGAAAGGGAGAAAAAATACACCACACTGCAAAACTTACAAGCTAGACTATTAAAATTCAATCTGGAAGAGTGCTACTAACCACAGAAAAAAATACTTTTTCCAATATAATTTTGTAACATAGGACTTAAACTGAGTAAGTAAAGGCTGGACATAAGGTGAGAAAAGGAAAGCTATCTCATGATCTCACAGCCTCACAATCTCATTACCCCTCGTGTCTTATCTGTTGGTCTTTCAGTTTCATGGTCTCAAATTCTTGGAGCCCTAAACTACTACTGTCTCAAAGTGTCAATGTCTAAAATTCTGAAGATGCATATTCCAGTCTCAGTTGTGCAGTGATTGGTACCAAGGTCTCACTGAAGAAGAAGCCAGAACACTTATTCAAAGTATTTTGAATGCAGAGTAGAATAAATAAAAGTAAAGCGGCAAACTAACTCCAGAATATTTTAACTTCAATTTACATCAGTGACGTCAACACTGTAAAAGTGTAGGTACTTAAGAGCTGGTGTAAAGAGACAAAGATATTTTATGTTGGGTCTTGATGTTCATATGCCAAGACCCTTGTAGAGGTTATTAAAGCAGAAATTTGGTGCCGAATCAGCTCAAGCATGATTTGCTTAGACTAATAACCTCCACATTCATTTTAGCTGCCTAAGAGAGACGAGGGCATTAAGTCTTGGCATATACCTGTATCTATGTCTTTATACTTATCAAATATTCACATTATATCAGGTTCCAGTGTTTTATAAAACACTGTTGTTTAATATTCAATAAAAATTATGAGGCATGCAAATAATGAGACATATTTTAACTTATAAAAATAATTTTAAAACAGACCTACAAATAAATTAGCTATTGAAAATGTCAGAAAGGTACTTTAAATAACCATGAACAATATGTTAAAGAATCTCAGGGAAAAGATGAATATAATGAATAAAGAAATAAAAATTTGAGAAGCGATCTGGAAGGAAATCAAGGGTATCCAACTAGGAAAAGATGAAGTCAAGTTATCCCTCTTTGCTGATGATTTGATCCTATACCTTGAAAATCCAAGAGAATCTGTCAAAAATTTGCTTGCACTGATAAAGGACTTTGCAAAGTCTCAGCGTACAAAATAAACATGTAAAAGACAGTTGCATTCTTATACACCAACAACAAGCAAGCAGAGACCCAAATAAAAAGCACAATCTCATTCACAATAGTCACCAAAAAAGTGAAATACCTCAGCGTCTTCCTAACCAGAGAAGTCAAAGACTTTTACAATGAGAATTACAAAACACTGCTCAAAGAAATCCAAGAAGACACAAGCAAATGGAAAAATACTCCATGCACATGGATAGGAAGAATCAACATTGTTAAGCTGTCCATCTTACCAAAGGCAATCTACAGATTCAACGTAATACCCATTAAGTTACCAACATCATTCTTCTCAGACCTGGAAATGACAATACAGAAATTCATATGGAAACATAAACGACCACGAATAGCCAAAACAAGCCTTAGCAAAAGAAACAAAGCAGGAGCTATCATACTTCCAGACTTCAAACTTTACTATAAGGTTACAGTAATCAAAACAACCTGGTATTGGTCCAAGAACAGGCGCATAGATCAATGGAACAGGATAGAGATTCCGGAAGGAAAGCCTCAATTCCAAAACCAACTCATCTTTGACTAAGCCTCCAACAACAACCACTGGGGAGAGGAGAACCTCTTCAGTAAATGATGCTGGGAAAACTGGCTGATCACATGCAGAAGATTGAAACAGGACCCCTCCTCATCACCATACACAAAAATTAACTCTAAATCAATCAAATACCTAAACATAAAACCTCAAACTATAAGAATCTTAGAAAGTGCAGGAAACACCCTTATGGAAATTGGAACTGGAAACCAATTCCTATTCAAAACCCTATAGGCCAATATCTTATGAAATCAGATAGACAAGTGGGACCTCATCAAATTAATGAGCTTCTGCAAAACAAAAGAAACCATCAAGAGAGCAGGGAGACAGCCCACAGAATGGAAAAATATAGTTGCCAACTGTAAATCTGACCAAGGTCTAACATCTAGGATCTACAAGGAACTCAAATGCGCTGAAAGGAAAAAACAAACAGCCACTTAAAAAAGTGGGCAAAAGACATGAATAGACATTTCTCAAAAGAAGACATACGGACAGCCAACAGACACATGAAAAAGTGCTCAGGCTCATCGTCAGAGAAATGCAAATCAAAACTACATTGAGATACTACCTAACCCCAGTAAGAATGACCATCATTAATAAAACTAACAACAACAGATGCTGGCGAGGATGTGGAGAAAAGGGAATGCTTCTACACTGCTGGTGGGAATGCAGACTGGTACAACCTCTTTGGAAGACAGTGTGGCGATTTCTGCAAGAACTAGAAATTGACCTTTCATATGACCCAGCATATCCCCTATTGGGAATATACTGGAGGACCTCAAATTATTCTATAAAAAAGATAATTGCACACGAATGTTTGTTGCATTTCTATTGACAATAGCAAAAACATGGAACCAACCATGTTGCCCATCGAAGCTGGACTGGATTTAAAAAGTGTGGTACATATACACAATGGAATATTATACAGCCATAAAGAAGGACCAATATATGGTCTTTGCAGAAATGTGGATTTGATTTATCACAGAAACAAAGAACTGAGTTTCATATGTTCTCACTCACAAGCTGATCTTGAACAATTATAATGCTATAAGAAAACGATTGGCAGTAGTGAAAAACTGTCAGGGGAGGGGAGCTGGGATTGGCAGTTGATGGAAACTGCTAGGGAAGGGAGGGGCATACCTCATCAACAAGGGTACCTGCATGATCAATGTTTATATACCTGACCCTGAATTGTACCCCACATCTCTATAATAAAAAAAAAGAATTACTGGGCAGTTGAAACCTAAAAAATCCCTAGTTCTCACTAAGTGCAGGAGGATGTTCATATTTTAATCAGTCACAGGAAAGCCCTATATGAGAATCAAAAACTTTTATTTTAGATCCCAAAGGAATCACACCTCAATAGCAAGGGTGAACAATTCCTGAAGCAATGACTACTCTAACCCTACACAAGTAAAGCTGGACAACAAAATGGTCAGACTAATTCACATAAAATGCACCTGTGTGTTAGAACAAAGCCCAGACTTTTAACAACTTACATCAAAGAGTACACCACCATCTCCCAAAATATAAAATGTCCCAAAATGATAATAAATTAATTAATAGCCAGAAGAATCAGTCAACAGACACAGACTTAGAAATTGCAAGTCTTATAGAGCTGACAGATAAATATGCTAATATGGCTATTAAAACTATGTTCAGGCATATTGAGAAAAATATTAGTATAAGAAAAGAGGAATAGAAGACATAAATAAATAATTAAATTGAATTTCTAGATATAAGATTAACAACAGACTCAGATTGCAAAAGAAAAATTCAGTGAGATTGAAGCCATACCAAAATTTGAATATAAATTATTGAAACTAAAATATAGAAAGAAAGGACTCAAAATATTAATGAACTCAGATTCTGGAACTATAAAAATATTAAATCACTTAACATGCCTTAATTGGAGTCTCAGAAGTAGAGAATGACAGAGAACAAAAGAACTGTTTTTGATTTAATAATAGCCAATATAAATATTGATTAAAAATAATAAAATCAGAGATGCAATGATTTTGACACTCAAGCATAAGCAAAACACTCACACACACACACACACACACACACACACACACACACACAACCATGGCAAATACTGATCAAATTGCTCTGAAACTGTGATGAGGATAAAATATTTTTTAAGAAAACAGAAGAAATATATTTTTGCATATTTATTGTTTCCCTATGAATATTTGAGACATCTGCACTATTCATTCAGATGAAAATAAAATTACATTCTTAAAATGCTGAATATAAAGAAAAATTGTAAACCTAGAATTCTAAATGCAATAAGAATATCACTTCAAAATGAAAGGGAAATAATAACATTTTTAAACAATAGGTGAGATTATGGCCCACAGATTGGCAAAACAAAAAATGTAAGTACTTCAGGCAAATGTGAAATGTTACCAGATTGAAACTTGGATCTAGACTCACATAAGCACAAGCACAAACATGAAGAATGCCAGAAATAACTATGTGCAAATCCTTAAATTTATTTTGTTAATTAAACTATTTGTATACACATAGAATGTCAGGAATGGTAAGTATATGGAGAAGTAAATAGATGTTTATTTTGTTAATTACTTGAAAGAATAAGTTATGCTTAAAGCAAAAAATAAAACCCTAGCATATTGTATGATGCTAATGTATATATAAATATTCTGGTCTAAGGTTCTTACGAAACAGGTGAAGTGGTAGAAATATTGCTTCAATATAACTGTGAAAAGTTACAATGCATATTGTAAATCCTAGAGCAACCATTTAAAAATTAAGCAAAGATGAATAGGTAATAAGTCAAGAGGGAGATAAAATTAAATACTAAAATATAGTCAACTCATCAAAACACAGAAAATAGGTGAAAAATAACAAGAAATAGATGGGACAAAATGAATATAGTTCATTTAAACCTAAATATGTTGTTAACTGCATTAAATGCAGATGTATATAGATTCTAATTAAAAGCAGATATTAGCAGAGTGGATAAAGGTGCAAGATGCAGAAATAAACTATGTCTTAGGAAATAATTTAAATGTAAGGACATATGTAGGTAAAAGTAAAAGGATGGAATAAGATACCTCATAAAATATTAAACTAAAAAACTGGTGTGGAATATTCATATCACACAAAACAAACAAATTAAAAAAAAAACTGCCATAAATAAAAAGGCACTTTTCACATTTTTATGAATGAATAAATTGTTCAAGAACACAGATAATAGAGATTAACATATATGAAGCCAGAAATGTCAAAAAAAAGAAAAAGAAAAGGAGAACATTTGAGATAACCACAATTATTTTTGGTTGATTCAGACTTAAAATCAATAAAATATATAAAAGGTTAGGATACAATGCGATACATTCCTGAACTACCAGTGAATAAAAAAAAAAAATCACAAGAAAAATTAGAAATATTTTTAATTGAATAAAAACAAAAATACACGATGCAAAAAATATTTGTATTGAAAATTGCACATTTTTAGAGGGATATTTGCAACCACAATGCTTATATTATAAAAGAATAAAGATCTAAAGTTAATGACATAAATTATCAGCACAGTTTGCTTTTCCAGTGAATTCTTCCAACATTTATAAAACAAATAATACAAATCTTTTTAAATGTTTCAAAAACTAGGAGAAAAGTTAAAATGTTCCAACTGCTTTCTATTTTTGACTTTTTATTAAGATAATTGAAGATTCAGATACAGTTGTTGGATATAAAAAGACCCATTGTACAATTTACCTAAGTTCCTCTGTTGTAACATCTTGCAAAACAAGTAACTCTTACAACCAAGAAAATGGCAATTCTAAAATTCACTGGTATTAATTCGATTTTTTTCCTTTTACTTGCTTTCATTTATTTGTTTTGTGTATTAATTATTGCACAATTTTATCACCTGTTTAGATTAACCTATTCCCTTGTTTAAGTTAGTGCATCCACCACCACACTCAAGACCACAAGTGGTTTCCATACCACAGTAACCTCTTGTGTCCTTTTAGAAACCACGCTCATTTCTCTCACACTTGTACCCAAGTTCCTAATCTCTAGAACCTTCTGGCTTTCTTTTTTCTATTTTTCAAATTTCATTTACAAAACATATAAAAATAAAATTATTTGAGATTCAGCCATTTGGGATTTACTTTGTTGCTCAATATAATTTGATGTATCAGTAGTCCATTCCTTTTTTATATTTTTATTTTTGTTGAATAGTATTCTTTGATATATCTGTACCACAGTTTATTTAACAATTTCTTATGAAAGGACACCAGACCTTGTTTCAGGTTTTGGCTATTACAAAGAAAGCTACTGTGAAAAAACACATACAGGTTTTTTTTGAAGAAGTAAATTTTCATTTTTCTGAGATAAGTATTCAAAAATGCTATTTCCATGTTAAACTTTATAAAAAGTGTCAAAATATTCCAAATTCTTTGAATCATTTTACCTTTTTACCAAAAATATATGAATGATATATTTTCTTTACACTCTGATCAATATTCTGTGTTGGTTCCACTTTTTAACTTTCAGCCATTCTGATAGGTGTGCACTAATATCTCATTGTGGTTTTAATTTGTGTTTACCTGATGGCTAATGATGGTGAGTATCTATTTACTTGTTATTCGTGTGTATATCCTTTTCTTTTTTTTTTTATTGTGAAGTACTGGGGTACAGTTAAGGGTTAGGTATACAATTGTGTTTCATTCAGGCACCCTGTTGATATGGGGTGTTTCCCCATTCCCAGACAGATATTTGCTACTGTTAATCCCATCTCCCTCCCCCCACCATAGTTTCCCAGTACGGTCAGTCATTTTCGTATAGTATTGCATTGAATGTTTAAGGTCCATTATATGAGTGAAACCATGTTATACTCGGATCTTTGTTTTTGTGAGAGGTTACTCAGTATTATAGACTCTAGTTCCATCCAGGTTGCTGCGAAATTAATGATTTTGTTCTTTTTTATGGCTGCGTAGTATTCCATCGTGTATATGTACCACATTTTTTTAATCCAGTCCTCTTTTGATGGGCACCATGGCTGTTTCCAGGTTCTTGCTATTGTGAACAATGCTGCGATAAACATGCGTGTGCCGGTATATTTTTTATAGAGTGATTTGTATTCTTCAGGATATATTCCCAGTAGGGGGATTGCGGGGTC
>NW_007244285.1:294470-295321 GCF_000164805.1 Carlito syrichta
GTGAATGGAAATGTGTTTTTTATTGGTTCTCTGTTGTTTATTATTGGTGTAGAGAAATGCGATTGTCTTTGTACATTTATTTTGTATCTGAGACTTTGCCAAAGGTCTTTATCAGTGTAAGGAGGTTTTTGACAGATTCTCTCTGGTTTTCAAGGTATACAATCATGTCGTCTGCAAAGAGAGATAACTTGACTTCCTCTTTTCCTATTTGGATACCCCTGATTGCCTTCTCTTCTCTGATTGCTCGAGCCAGGACTTCCAATACTATGTTGAACAGGAGGGGTGAGAGTGGGCATCCTTGTCTTGTTCCAGTTTTCAGGGGAAACGGTTCTAATTTTTTGTCCATTTAGGAGTATGCTCGCTGTGGGTTTCTTGTAGATGGCTTTAACTATTTTGAGGTATGTTCCCCATATGCCTAGATGCTCAAGGGTTTTTATCAAGAAGGGGTGCTGGATTTCATCAAAAGCTTTTTCTGCAACTAATCATATAATCATGTGGTTTTTGTTTTGACATCTGTTGATGTATTTAATAACATTTATGGTTTCACGAATGTTGAACCAGCCTTGCATCCCAGGAATGAAGCCTACTTGGTCATGATGGATGATTTTTGAGATGTATTGCTGAATCCGGTTTGCTAGGATCTTGTTGAGAATTTTAGCATCTATGTTCATCAAAGATATTGGCCTGTAGTTCTCTCTTTGCTGGATCTTTACCTGGCTTGGGTATCAATGTGATGTTGGCTTCGTAAAATGATTTGGGGAGTGTTCCATCTTTTTCAATTGCCTGGAATACCTTCAGTAGGATTGGTATCAGCTCCTCCTTAAATGTCTTGTAGAATTCTGCTGGAAAGC
>NW_007244286.1:0-730 GCF_000164805.1 Carlito syrichta
CATGAACTTTATGGGAGTCTTTCTCTTAATATCCAAGCAACTGAAATGTCTCAGCGTCTAGGTGAGAATGAAGCAGGGATTTCAGTAATGGGAGTCCTCATATACAGAGCACTACACGAACTTTTGCTACGGAGGAATAAGGAATCTTGCATACACTAGTCCTCCATCCCAAAAAACTACAGAGCATCTTGCTAAGAGATAACCACCAATCGGGTTTAGGGAATAGAGGTGTGGATAATGGGACTCCTCATATACAGAAAACTGTACTGTCTATTGCTAAGGCAAAATATGGAATCTGGTATGCACGTGTCCTTAATACCAAAAAACACTTCAGGGTTTCTTGCTAAGTGCTAAACACGAATTTGGGTTTTTGAAGCATAATCTAGGGAAATGAAATCCTCATATACAGGCAACTGCACGGACTTTTCCTACGAAAGAATAAGGAATCTGGGTGACATTTGTTCTCAATCCAAAAAAAACTATACGGCGTCTTCCTAAGGTCTAATCAAGCATGAGGGTTTTGACGCATATATCTAGGAATGGGAATACTCGTATACAGGCAGTTGTACGGCTGTTGCTAAAAATAAGTAATCTGGGTTATATGAGTCCTCAGACCTGAAAATCTACAGTGCATCTTGCTGATGGCTAAAGAAGATCATGGATTAGAGGCATGAATGTGGGTATAGCAGTTCACATATACAGGAACTTCATGGCCTATTGCTAAGAAAAA
>NW_007244287.1:0-936 GCF_000164805.1 Carlito syrichta
TCATATGCAGGACACTACATGACTTCTAACGAAGGAAGAATAAAGAGTCGGTCCTGTTCGAGTCCTCAATCCAAAAAATTCCCAGGTATTCTGGTATGGGACAACAAGAAACAAAGCTTTGAGCTCCCTAAATGTTTGTGAGCAATTAAGCATGCAGATATTACAAATTGGTCATTTCAGGACTCCAGCAACATTCTGGTCCTCTTGAAAGTTGTAACGAGTATTGGGCACTCCAATCCGTTAGGATCCTCGGAAAACTAAGGCCAGATTCCAGGACAAAAAAAGAATCTTCTTGCCATATTTGGATGATTTTCTGGACTTAAGGTGAATCCTGTAATCCTTCACCTTCCGTTTCTCTTTTTATTTTAAGAGGGGACAATGGTTTTCCAGTTGCCAAATGTTTAGTACGTTTTTAAAGGTAAACAGGAATCATGGATTCCACATCCCTAGGAAAATTCTGGGCATCGGTCTTTTTGTATACAGAGTTTGGAATCCACATCGACAAGGAAAATCAGGGCATCTTGCTGAGAACGAAAAGGAAATTGGGTTCTAGGAATTCTCATTAACCATAATCTACAGGGTCTCTTGATAGCGTTTAATCAGCAATCTGGGCTTCTGGGTCCCTACATTTTTCAGAGCTACTAGTTCCGTGGATAGGCTAAATCTGTCATTACAGATCCACAGGAACTTTCTGTTCCTTTCGTTAGTTGTAATCAAAAATCTGGCCCTAGAAATCCTTTTGTGTTCTTTGAATATCTACGACCATATTCTGGTTCCCTAGAATCAAAAGGCATATGGGTACAAAATTCCTCAATTCACGTGACCTCAAAATACAGAAAATGCTTGTGGGCAGGCAGGTCAGAATTGGGATGTTGGGTTTTGAAGATTCCACATTTTGGGGAGTTCTTGTGAAGGGGATCCAGGAATCTTGAATTG
>NW_007244288.1:0-1041 GCF_000164805.1 Carlito syrichta
CTCAGGGTGTCTTGCTACGTGATGAACAAGAATCAGGGCTTTGAGCTCATCTCATGTGTCAGAGATATTTGGCTTGTGGGTATTATGAATCAGTCATTTCAATACTGCAGGAACATTCTGGTACTCTTGAGAGTTGTAAATGGGTATCTGGTAGTACAAGTCCCTTCGGTTCCGCGGGACAACTAAGGCCAGATTCCCAGAACAAAAGTATC
Organism: Carlito syrichta; assembly: GCF_000164805.1. NCBI lineage: Eukaryota > Metazoa > Chordata > Mammalia > Primates > Tarsiidae > Carlito > Carlito syrichta. The sequence goes on from NW_007244288.1 coordinate 213, forward strand.
CTCTTGCCGTATTTGGATGTAACTCTGGTCTTAAGATGAACTTAGTAATTCTTAAATTTCCGTTTGCACTTTTAGTTTGAGTGGGGCCAAGGGTTTTTCAGTTGACAAATATTTAGTACGATTATTAAAATATAACCAGGAATCATGGATTCCACGTCCCTAGGAAACATCTGGGCATCTGCATTTTTGTATACAGAGTTTTGGAATCCACATAGACAGGGAAAATCAGGGCATCTTGCTGAGAACGGAAAGGGAAGCCGGCTCTTGGAGTTCTCAATTGACTAAATCAACAAGGTCTCTTGATAAGGTTTAATCAGCAATCTGGGCTATTATGTCGCCACGTTTTTAGTGTGTTTTTGAAACGGGAACGAGGAAGCTTGTTTTCCAATTCCACAAGAAATTTATGGGATTCTTTCTCTTGATATCCAAGCAACTAGAATTCTAGGTCACCACGAAATATCCTGGCGTCTTGCTGAGAATTAAGCAGGAATTTCAGTAATGGGAGTCCTCGTATACAGAACACTACACGACCTGTTGGTAAGGAAGAATAAGGAATCTTGCTTACATAAGTCCTCCATCGTAAAAATCAACAGAGCATCTTGCTAAGAGATAAACACCAATCAGGTTTTGGGAGTAGGAATCTGGATAATGGGAGTCCTCATATACAGAAAACCTCACTTTCTATTGCTAAAGAAAAATAAGGAACATGGTTTACACATGTATTCAATCCCCAAAAAATCTTCAGGGTGTCTTGCTAAGGACTCAACATGTATTTTGGGTTTTTTAAGCATAATCTAGGGAAGTGAAATCCTCATATAAAGGCTACTGC
>NW_007244289.1:0-770 GCF_000164805.1 Carlito syrichta
AACACTACACGACCTGTTGGTAAGGAAGAATAAGGAATCTTGCTTACATGAGTCCTCCATCGTAAAAATCAACAGAGCGTCTTGCTAAGAGATAAACACCAATCAGGTTTTGGGAGTAGGAATCTGGATAATGGGAGTCCTCATATACAGAAAACTTCACTTTCTATTGCTAAAGAAGAATAAGGAACATGGTTTACACATGTATTCAATCCCAAAAAAAAAACTTCAGGGTGTCTTGCTAAGGACTCAACATGTATTTGGGTTTTTTAAGCATAATCTAGGGAAGTGAAATCCTCATATAAAGGCTACTGCACGGACTTTTCCCCAGAAAGAATAAGGAATATGGGTGACATATGTTCAATCCCCATAAAACTACATGGCATTTTCCTAAAAGCAAAACAAGCATCACGGTTTTGACGCATGTATGGTGGAAAGGGAGTACTCACATACAGGCAACTGCAGGGCTCTTCCTAAAAATAAGGAATCTGTATGATATGAGTCCTCAGTCCTGAAAATCTACAGGGCATCTTGCTGAACGACTAACGAAGAATCAGGGATTCGAGGCATGAATGTGGTTAATAGGAGTCCTCATATACAGGAAAGTACATGGCCTCTTGCTAAGAAAAAAGAATAAATCTGTTTTATACGGTTCCTCTATCAAAAAGTCTACATGGCGTCTTACTAGGGGCTAAACAAGAATCAGGTTTTCAAAACAGGAATCTAGGGAAAGAGAGTCCTCACATACAGGACACTACAAGCCCTCCACTGAA
>NW_007244290.1:0-954 GCF_000164805.1 Carlito syrichta
TCTATACAGAATCTACACTATCTCTTGCTATGGAGAAATAAGAAACCTGTTTTAAACGTTTCCTCCATAACAATATCTACATGACATCTTGCAAAGAGCTAAACAAGAACCATGGTTTCCAAACAGGGTTCTGGGGAAAGGAAGTCCTCATATACAGGACATTACATGGCCCCTCGCTAAGGAAGAATAAGGAATCTGTGATACACTAGTCTCCAATTCCAAAAATTCTAAGTGTGTCTTGCTACGGGATAAAAAAGAATCAGGCCTTCGAGGTCATCTCATATTTCGGAGATATTTGGCTTGTGGGTATGATGAATCAGTCTTTTCAGGACTCCAGCAACGTTCTGGTCTTCTTGAGTTGTAAACGGGTATCTGGTAGTACAAGTCCCTTAGCTTCCTCAGGACAAGTAAGGCCAGATTCCCGGAACAAAAGTATCTTCTTGCCGTATTTGCATGTAACTCTGGTCTTAAGGTGAACTTGGTCATCCTTAAATTTCCATTTGTACTTATATTTGGAGAGGGGCGGAGGGTTTTGCAGTTGCCAAATATTTAGTACAAATTCTTAAAATGTAAGTAGGAATCATGGATTCCACTTCCCTAGGAAAGATCTGGGCATCTCCATTTTTGTATACAGAGTTTTGGAACCCACATGGACAGGAAAGTCAGGGAATCTTGCTGAGAATGGAAAGGGAATCCAGTTTTTGGAGTTCTCGATCACCAAAATCTACAAGGTCTCTTGAAATGGTTTAATCAGCAATCTGCGCTTCTCTTTCGCCGTATTTTTTGTGTGTCTTTTCAAAGGGGAACCTGGAATCTTGGGTTCCAATTCCACAAGAACTTTATGGGAGTCTTTCAGTTGATATCCAAGCAACTGGAATTCTAGGTCACCACGAAACGTCTCGACGTCTTACTGAGAATGAAGCAGGAATTTCAGTATTGGGAGTCCTCCATATA
>NW_007244291.1:0-841 GCF_000164805.1 Carlito syrichta
GCCACCGTGCCCGGCTGGATATCACTTCTATCCAGTGATATGGTGCTGCTCATCTATGTCTTATTAATTTTCCACCTGCTGGATTTGTCCACTTATGATAGAAAAATGTTAAGTTCTCTGGCTACAATAGTGGTTCATCTGTTTCTCCCTGAAGTTCTTCTTGCAGTTTCTCCTTGCAGCATATGTTTGACACTTGTTAGGTGCATACCCATTAAGGATTTTTGTCTTGTGGGAGCACTGACCCCTTTATTATTGTGAAATATTCCTCTTTGTCCCTGATAACTTCACTTGCTCTGAAGTCTACTCTGTCTGAAATTAATATAGCTACTCACTCTTTCTTTCTTTTGATTAGTGTTAGTATGCTATATTGTCCTTCACCTCTTTCTTTTAATCTATGTGTATCTTAATACTTAATAAAATTTATTGAACACATAGTAGGTAACATTGTTTTTTTATCTTCACTTAGACAATGTTTGTCTTTGTTATACTTAGATCATCAATATTTAAAATGATTATTAATATAGTTGGATCAACATTTACAATATTTTTAGTGTTTCCTATTTTCTACCCTTGTTCTTGGTCCGTCTTCTAATGTTCCATTATTCTTCTGCCTTCTGTGGTTTTAACTGGGCATTTTGTATGACTCTATTTTCTCTACTTTCTTTTAACTTTGAAAAAATTGCTTCCCCTAGAGGTTGCAGTACACCTTTACAAGTCCACATTAAGACAACACTTTACTATTTTGTGCATAGTCAACAAATTTTATGATATCAAAATAATTCCAATTCCTCCTTCCTGTCCCTTTGTATCCTTAATATCACTCATGTTATTTCCACATAAG
>NW_007244292.1:0-804 GCF_000164805.1 Carlito syrichta
CGATTTTCACCTCCAACAGTCACAAAACCAGGCCAGGCGTGGTGGCTCACACCTGTAATTCCAGCACTTTGGGAAGTGGAGGCAGGAGAACTGCTTGAGGCCAGAGTTTGAGACCAGCCCAGACAATACAGCGAGATCTCATCTCTACAATGAAATCAGAAAATTAGCTGGGCATGGTGGCATGCACATTTATTCCCAGCTACTTGGGAGACTGGGAAAGGAGGATCACTTGAGCCCAGAAGGCCAAGGCTGTGTTGAGCTGGGACCTTGCCACTACACTCCAGCCTGGGTGACAAGAGTGAAATTCTCATTCAAAAAAAAAAAAAAAAAAAATCACAAAATCTACACCAGGAACTCTCAGGAGGGTTCTTGAGAAGGGCAGTAGGAAAAGTGTTGGCAACTTGCCTAATTACAACAGTGTGGTAATATAGGAGCAGAAACAAGTTAGGCACTCCCTTAGAAACATGCTATGCTCATTCGGGGCTTAAGAACAGAGGACTTACCTGGATTCTGGTGTTTGTTGTACTTTGGATATCTTTTATTTTTGATCCACCATGACCTGTTTGTAAAAATAAAGGAATATAGATTATAAACGAAATCAATAAAGGACAGTTACCTAGTTTCCTAAAAAGAACCTTCTCAAATTCTTCCCTACACCACTCAAAGCTCCTAGGGTCCAATAATCACTTTCTCTTTGGTAAGAGGAAGTGAGAGGTTTCCATCCCAAATTTTGGTGAGGGGAGGAAGGGGGCTCCTTTCCCAGATATGTGAGCCTTGGGATTCTGGGTTAACTCACAACCCTGA
>NW_007244293.1:0-665 GCF_000164805.1 Carlito syrichta
GAACTACAGATACATGCCACCAAGTCCAGTCTATTTTTGCATTTGCTGTAGAGATGAGGTCTCACCAAGTTGCACAGGCTTAGTCTCAAACACCCGGGCTCAGGCAGTCCTCTCTCCTCGGTCTTCCAAAGTGCTGGGATTACAGACAGCCACTCCACCCAGCCTACTATGTTTCTACTGTTTCCTAAAGCAATCAAACTCTAACAGTGTAAATGGTGGTTGCCTGGGGTGAGGTGGGGAGAAATGGGAAGCTGTTCAGTGGGTACAGCATCTCAACTGTATATCTGACAAAGGCCTAACATTCAGGATCTACAAGGAACTCAAACGCACAGAAAGGAAAAAAAAACAAAACAAAAATCCCCATTAAAAAGTGGGCAAAAGGCCAGGCATGGTGGCTCATGTCTGTAATCCCAGCACTTCGGGAGGCAGAGGCAAGAGGATTGCCTGAGTCCAGGGGTTTGAGACCAACATGGGCAACTGGGTTAGACCTCCTTTCTACAATTAAAAAAAAAAAATCTGGGCATGGTAGCACATGCCTGTAGTTCCAGCTAACTGGAAGACTGAGGCGGAAGCATCACCTGAGCCAAGCAGGTCGAGGCTGTGGTGGCCGTGAGCATGCCACTGTGCTCCTGGGCAACAGAGTGAGACTGCTACTCAGAAAAATA
>NW_007244294.1:0-367 GCF_000164805.1 Carlito syrichta
CCTCACCCTTCTCACCAACGCCTCGACTACCTCTCCAGGCTTCTCCTCCTTGTCTTCAAGACCCCATCCACCTCTCCAGGCTCCTTTTACTCATCAACACCCTTGACAACATCTCCAGGCTCCTCTCCCTTGTCATCAAGACTCTTGTCCTCCTCTCCAATCTCCTCCTCCTTGTCATCAATGCCCTTGTCGTGTTCTGCAGCCTTCTCCTCCATGTCATCAATGGCCTTGTCCTTCTCTCCAGGCTCCTCTTCCTTGTCATCAATTTCCTTGTCCTCCTCTCCAGTCTTTTCCTCTTTGTCATCAGCGCCCTTGGCCATTACTCCAGGCACAACCACCTTGTCATCAACGACCTGGTTAGCCTCTC
>NW_007244295.1:0-9343 GCF_000164805.1 Carlito syrichta
GGTCATCCTTGCCTTTCTCCTTCTCCCCAGGCTCCTGCTCCTTGTCATCAATGCCCTCGGCCACCTCTTCAGGCTCCTCCTGCTTGACATCAATGCCCTCGACTGCCTCTCCAGGCTCCTCTTTCTTGTCAACAATGCCCTCATCCACCTATCCAGGCTCCCCCTCCTTGTCAAGAGAGGAGGGGGACAATTGTCCTCCTCTCCAAGCTCCTCCTCCTTATCATCAACGCCCTTGACGTGCTCTGCACCCTCAGCCGACTCTCCAAGCTCCCCTTCATTGTCATTAATGCCCTTGGCCGCCTTTCCAGGATCCCCCTCCTTGACTTCAATGCCCTTGGCCATCCTCCAGGCCCTTCCACCTCATCATCAACACCCTTGTCCTTCTCTCCTGCTCATCAATGCAGTAGTCCTCCTCTCCAGGCTCCCTGTCCTTGTCACCAACACCCTTGACCGCTTCTCCAGGCTCCTCCTCCTTGTATTCAATGCCCTTGGCCACCTCTCCAGGCTCCTCTTCAATGTATTCAAGACACTGGTTCTCCTCTCCAGGCTCTTCCTTCTTGTCATCAATGCCCTTGCCTGCCTCCCATGATCCTCCTCCTTGTCATCAACATCATCGGTTGCCTCACCAGGCTCCTGCTTCTTCTCATCAATGCTGTTGGCCACCTCTCCAGGCTCCTCCTCCTTCTCATCAATGCTGTTGGTCACCTATCCATGCTCCACATCCTTTCCATCAATGCTTTTGGCCGCCTCTCCAGGCATTTCTTCCTTCTCGCCAATGCCCTTGGCTACATCTCCAGACTTCTCCTCCATGTCATTGAGACCCTGGTCCATCTCTCTGGGTTCCTCCTTCTTGTCATCAACACCCTTGGTTATCTCTCCAGGCTCCTCCTCCTTGTCATCAAGACTCTGGTTAGCCTTTCCAGGCTCCTCCTCCTTCTCACCAATGCCCTTTACTACCTGTCCAGGCTTCTCCTCCTTGTCATCAAGACCCCGGTCCACCTCTCCAGGCTCCTTTTTGTAATCAACACCCTTGGCTACAACTCTAGGCTCCTCTTCCTTGTCATCAAGACAATTGTCCTCCTCTCCAAGCTCCTCCTCCTTGTCATCAACGCCCTTGACGTGCTCTGCAGCCTCCTCCTCCTTGTCCTCAATGCTCTTGTCCTTCTCTCCAGTCTCCTCCTTGTCATCAACACCCTAGGCTATCTCTCCAGGCTTAAGCTCCTTGTCATCAATGCCCATGTTAGTCTCTCCAGCCTCCTACTCTTGTCATCAATGCCCTTGTCCTCCTCTCCAGGCTCTTCCTCCTGGTCATCAGTGCCCTTATCCTGCTCTCCAGGCTCCTGCTGCTTGTCATCAACGCCCTCGGCCACCACTCCAGGCCCCTCCTGCTTGACATCAAAGGCCTCGGAAGCCTCTCCAGGCTCCTTGTTCTTCTCAACAATGCCCTAATCCACCTATCCCGGCTCCCCCTCTTTGTCATTAACGCCCTTGGCAGCCTCTTCATGATCCCTCTCCTTGATTTCAACGCCCTCAGCCATCTCTCCAGGCCCCTCCTCCTCATCATCAACACACTTGTCCTTCTTTCCAGTCTCTTCCTCCTGGTCATCAATGCACTTGTCATCCTCTCCAGGCTCCATGTCCTTGTCATCAACACCCTTAACTGCTTCTCCTGGCTCCTCCTCTTTGTCTTCAATGCCTTTGGCCACCTCTCCAGGCTCCTACTCCTTCTCATCAACACCTTTGACTCCTTCTCCAGGCTCCTTCTGATTGTCATCAATGTCCTCAGCTGCCTCTCCAGGCTCCTCCTCCTTGTCATCAACGACCTCATCTACCTATCCAGGTTCCTTCTCCTTGTCATCAACCCCCTTGGCCACATCGCCTGGCTCCTCCTCCTTGTCACCAACACCCTTGCCTGCCTCTCCAGATTCCTCCTCCTTGTCTTCAACACGATCAGCCACCTCTTCGGGCTCTCCCTCCTTGTCTTCAATGCCTTCAGCTGCCTCTCCAGGCTCCTCCTCCTCATCATCAACGCACTTTTCCTTCTCTGCATGCTCCTCCTCCAGGTCATCAACGCACTTGTCATCCTCTCCAGGCCCCTCCTTCTTGTCATGAAGATGCTTGTCCACCTCTCCATGCTCTTCCTTGTCATCAACAACCTCAGGTGCCTCTCCAGGCTCCTCCTCCTTGTCATCAACAACCACAGCTGCCTCGTCTGGCTCCTTCTCATTATCATCAAGACCCTTGTCCACCTCTCCAGGCTACACCTTTTTGTCATCAATTCCCTTGTTTCCGTCTCCAGCCTCCTCCTCCTTGTCATCAAGCCCTTTGTCCTCCTCTCCACCTTTGTCCTCCTCTCCAGGCTCCTCCTCCTTGTCCCCAACACACTTGTCCACCTCTCCAGGCTCATCCTCCTTGTTATCAACGCCCTCGACTGCCTCTCCAGTCTCCACCTTCTTGTCTTCAACCCCCTTTTTGACCTTTACAGGCTCTTCCTCCTTCTCATCAATGCCTTTGGCCACCTCTTCAGCCTCCCCCTCCTTCTCATCAACACCCTCTGCCAAATCTCCAGGCTCCACCTTCTTGTCATCAAGACCGTGGTCCACCTCTCCAGCTCCTCCTTCTTGTCATCTACACCATTGGTCACCTCTCCTGGCTCCCCATCCTTCTCATCAATGACCTCGACCCTCTCTGTCTCTTCCTTCTTGTCATCAAGACCTTTGTCCACCTCTTGAGGTTCCTCCTCCTTGTCTTCAATGCCCTTGGCTACCTCTCCAGGTTCCTCCTTGTCATCATGAAACTGGTTCGCCTATCCAGGCTCCTCCACTTGTCATCAATGCCCTTGCCTGCCTCTCCAGGATCCTCCTCCTTGTCATCAACATCCTCCGCTGCCTCGCCAAGCTCCTCCTCCTTCTCATCAATGCTGTTGGTCTCCTCTCCAGGCTCCTCTTCCTTCTCGCCAAAGACCTTGGCTACCTCTCCAGACTTGTCCTCCTTGTCATCAAGTACCCGTCCACCTCTCCAGGCTTCTCCTTCTTGTCATCAACACCCTTTGCTACCTCTCCAGGCTCCTCCTCGTCATCAAGACTATGTTTAGCCTTTACAGGCTGCTCCTCCTTCTCACCAATGCCCTTAATTACCTCTCTAGGCTTCTCCTCCTTGTCATCAAGACCCTGGTCCACCTCTCCCGGCTCAATTTTGGCCATCAAAACCCTTGGCTACATCTCCAGGTTCCTCTTCCTTGTCAGCAAGACTCTTGTCCTCCTCTCCAAGATCCTCCTCCTTGTCATCAACGCCGCTGTCCTGCTCTGCAGCCTCCTCATCCTTGTCATCAATGCCCTTGTCCTTCTCTCCAAGCTCTTCTTCCTTATTCTCAATGCCTTTGTCTGCCTCTCCATCCTCCCCCTCCTTTTCATCACCCTCGAGCCCCTCTCCGGGCTCCTCCTTCTTGTCATAATGACCCTTCTCCCCCTCTCCAGGCTCCTGTTCCTTGTCATCAACGCCCTTGGCTGCCTCTCCAGTCTCCACCTCACTGTTATCAGCGCCATTGTTTGCCTTTCCAGGCTCCTCCTCCTTGTTATCAACGTCTTTGGCAGCCCCTCCACCCTCCTCCTCCTTATCATCAACACCCTCAGCCAAGTTTCCAGGCTCCACCTTCTTGTCATCAGGATCCAGGTCCATATCTACAGGCTCCCCCTCCTCATCAACGCCGTCGGCCCCCTCTCAAGGCTCCTCCTTCTTGTCATCAAGACCTTTGTCCTCCTCTTGAGGCTCCTCCTCCTTCTCTTCAACGCCCTTGGCCACCTCTCTAGGCTCCTCTTCCATGTCATTAAGACACTGGTCCGCCTCTGCAGGCTCCACCTTCTTATAATCAAGACCCTTGTCCCCCTCTCCAGGCTCCTGCTCCTTGTCATCAACGTGCTCAGCTGCCTCTCCAGTCTCCAGCTCCCTGTCATCAGTGCCCTTGTTTGCCTTCCAGGATCCTCCTCCTTGTTATCAATGCCTTTGGCCGCCTCTCCAGCCTCCCGCTCCTTCTCATCAACACCCTCAGCCAAGTCTCCAGGGTCCACCTTCTTATCATCAAGACCCGGGTCCACATCTCCAGGCTCCCCCTCCCTCTCATCAATGCCCTTGGCCCCCTCTCTAGGCTCCTCCTTCTTGTCATCAAGAACTTTATCCGCCTCTCGAGGCTCCTCCTCCTTCTCTTCAATGCCCTTGGCCACCTCTCTAGGCTCCTCCTCCATGTCATCAAGACAGTGGTCTGCCTCTCCAGGCTCCTCCTTCTTGTCATCAATACCCTTGGCTGCCTCTCAAGGCTCCTCCTCCTTGTCATCAACATCATCGACTGCTGGTGGCCACCTCTCCAGGCTCCTCTTCCTCATCAATACTGTTGGCTGCCTCTCCAGCCTCCTCCTCCTCCTTCTCATCAATGCCCTTGGTTGCCTCTCCAGACTTCTCCTCCTTGTCATCAAGACCCCGGTCCACCTCTCCAGGTTCCTCCTTCTTATCATCAACAACCTTGGCTACCCTCTCCAGGTTCCTCCTCCTTGTCATCAATACTCTGGTTATCCTTTCCAGGTTGTTCCTCCTTCTCACGAATGCCCTTGACTACCTCTCCAGGCTTCTCCTCCTTGTCATCAAGATCCCGGTCCACCTCTCCAGGCTCCTTTTTGGCATCAACACCCTTGACTACATCTCCAGGTTTCTCTTCCTTGTCATCAAGACTCTTTTCCTCCTCTCCACGCTCCTCCTCCTCGTCATCAATGCCCTTGTCATGCTCTGCAGCCTCCTCCTCCTTGTCATCAATGCCCATGTCCTTCTCTCCAGGCTCCTCTTCCTTATCATCAATTTCCTTGTCCTCCTCTCCAGTCTCCTCCTCCTTGTTATCAACACCCTTGGCCATCTCTCCAGGCTCAACCACCTTGTCATCAACGACCTGGTTAGCCTCGCCAGCCTCCTACTCCTTGTCATCAATACCCTTGTCCTCCTCTCCAGGCTCTTCCTCCTGGTCGTCATTGCCCTTCTCCTTCTCCCCAGGCTCCCATTCCTTTTCATCAATGCCCTCAGCCACCTCTCCAGGCTCCTCCTACTTGACATCAACACCATCGGCTGCCTCTCCAGGCTCTTCTTTCTTGTCAACAATGCCCTCATCCACCTATTCAGGTTCCCCCGCCTTGTCATTAATGCCCTCAGCCGTCTTCCCAAGATCTCCCTCCTTGACTTCAATGCTCTCTGCCATGCTCCAGGCCCTTCCTCCTCATCATTAACACCCTTGTCCTTCTCTCCTGGTCATCAATGCAATTTTCCTCCTCTCCAGGATCCCTATCTTGTCACCAACACCCTTGACCGCTTCTCCAGGCTCCTCCTCCTTGTCATCAATGCCTTTGGCCGCCTCTCCAGCCTCCACCTCCTACTCATCAACACCCTCAGCCAAGTATCCAGGCTCCACCTTCTAGTCATGAAGACCCCGGTCTACCTCTCCAGGCTCCTCCTTCTTGTCATCTACACACTCGGCCGCTACTCCAGGCTCCCCCTCCTTCTCATCAACGTCCTCGACCCCCTCTCTAGGCTCCTCCTTTTTGTCATCAACGCTCTTGTTAGCATCTCCAGCCTTCTCCTCCTTGTCATCAATGCCCTTGTCCTCCTTTCCAGGCTCTTCCTCCTAGTTACCAATGCCCTTATCCTTCTCTCCAGGGCTCTGCTGTTTGTCATCAACGCCCTTGGCCACCACTCCAGGCTCCTCCTGCTTGACATCAACGGCCTTGCAAGCCTCTCCAGGCTCCTCGTTCTTCTCAGCAATGCCCTCATCCACCTATCCTGGCTCGCCCTCCTTGTCATTAACACCCTCGGCCGTCTCTCCAGGATCCTCCTCCTTGATTTGAACGCCCTTGGCCCTCTCTCCAGGCCCCTCCTCCTCATCATCAACACACTTGTCCTTCTCTCCAGTCTCCTCCTCCTGGTCATCAATGCACTTGTCATCCTCTCCAGGCTCCATGTCCTTGTCATCAACACCCTTAACCGCTTCTCCGGGCTCCTTTTCCTTGTCTTCAATGCCTTTGGTCACCTCTCCAGGCTCCTACTCCTTCTCATCAACACCCTTGACTCCTTCTCCAGGCTTCTTCTGCTTGTCATCAATGCCCTTGTCCTCTTCTCCAGGCTTTTCTTCCTGGTCATCAATGCCCTTCTCCTGCTCTCCAGGTTCCTACTCTGTCATCAATGCCCTTGGCCATCACTTCAGGCTTCTCCTGCTTGACACCAACGCCCTTGGCTGCCTCTCCAGGCTCCTTGTTCTTTTCAACAATGCCCTCATCCACTTATCCCGGCTCCCCCTTCTTGTCATTAATGTTCTCAGCTGCTTCTCCAGGATCCCCTCCTTGATTTCAATGCCCTCAGCCATTTCTCCAGGTCCCTCCTCATCATCAACACCCTTGTCCTTTTCTCTAGTCTCCTCCTCCTGGTCATCAATACACTTGTCATCCTCTCCAGGCTCCCTGTCCTTGTCATCAACACCCTTAACCGCTTCTCTTGGCTCCTCAGCCTTGTCTTCAATGCTTTTGGCCACCTCTCCAGGCTTCTCTTCCTTGTCTTCAATGCCTTTGGCCACCTCTCCAGGCTCCTACTCCTTCTCATCAACACCCTTGACTCCTTCTCCAGGCTCCTTCTGCTTGTCATCAATGTCCTTGGCTGCCTCTCCAGGCTCCTCCTCCTTGTCATCAACGCCCTCATCCACCTATCCAGGCTCCTTCTCCTTGTCATCAACCCACTTGGCCACATCTCCTGGCTCTTCCTCTTTGTCACCAATGCCCTTGCCTGCCTCTGCAGATTCCTCCTCCTTGTCATCAACGCCATTGGCCACCTCTCCAGGCTCCCCCTCCTTGTCTTCAATGCCTTCAGCTGCCTCTCCAGGCTCCTCCTCCTCATCATCAACGCACTTGTCCTTCTCTCCAGGCTCCTCCTCCTTGTCATCAACGCCCTAGGCCATCTCTCCAGGCTTCTCCTTCTTGTAATCAAGACACTTGTCCGCCTCTCCAGCCTCCTCCTCCTTCTCATCAATGCCCTTGGCTGCCTCTCCAGTCTCCACCTCAATGTCTTCAACACCCTTTTTGGCCTTTCAAGGCTCTTCCTCCTTCTCATCAACGCCTTTGGCCGTCTCTCCAGCCTCCCCCTCTTCTCATCAACATCCTCTGCCAAATCTCCAGGCTCCATCTTCTTGTCATCAAGACCCTGGACCACCTCTTCAGGTTTCTCCTTCTTGTCATCTACACCATCAGCCGCCTCTCCTGGCTCCCCCTCCTTCTCATCATTGCCCTCGACCCCCTCTCTAGGCTCCTCCTCCTTGTCATCAACACCCACAGCCGCCTCTCCTGGCTCCCCCTCATTGTCATCAAGACCATTGTCCACCACTCCAGGCTCCACCTCCTTGTCATCAATGCCCTTGTTTCCCTCTACAGTCTCCTCCTCCTTTTCATGAAGCCCCTTGTCCTCTGTCCAGACTCCTATTCCTTCTCATTAATGCCTTCAGGTCCCTCTCCGGGATCCACATTCTTGTCATTAAGACACTTGTCTGCCAATCCAGCTTTCTCCTCATTGTCCTCAAGCCCCTTATCCTCGTCACGAAGCTCCTCCTCCTTGTCCTAAATGCCTTTGGCTGCCTCTCCATCCTCCCCCTCCTTCTCATCAATAACCTCGGCCCCCTAACCAGGCTCCTCCTTCTTGTCATCAGGAACCTTGGACGACTCTCCAGGCTCCTCCTTTTTGTCATCAACGCCCTCGAACCCCTCTCTAGGCTCCTCCTTCTTCTCATCAAGACCCTTGTCCGCCTCTCGAGGCTCCTCCTCCTTGTCTTCAATGCCCTTGGCCACCTCTCGAGGTTCCTCCTCCTTGTCATCAAGAGAGTGGTTCGCCTCTCCAGCCTCCTTCTTGTCATCAATGCCCTTGCCTGCCTCTCCAGGATTCTCCTCCATGTCATCAATATCCTCGGCTGCCTCATCAGGCTCCTCCCTCTACTCATTAATGCTATTTGCCACCTCTCCAGGCTCCTCTTCCTTCTCGCCAATGCCCTTGGTTACCTCTACAGACTTCTCCTTCTTGCCATCAAGAACCCGATCCACCTCTCCAGGCTCCTCCTTCTTTTCATCAAGACTCTGCTTAGCCTTTTCAGGCTCCTCCTCTTTTTCACCAACGCCCTTGACTACCTCTCCAGGATCCTCTTCCTTGTCATCAACGCGCTAGGCCACCTCTGCAGGCTCATCCTCCTTGTCATCAATGCCCTTGTTAGCCTCTCCAACCTCCTCCCCCTTGTCATCAATGCCCTTTTCCTCCTTCCCAGGCTTTTCCTCCTGGTCATCAATGACCTTCACCTGCTCTCGTGGCTCCTGATCCTTGTCATCAATACCCTCGGTCACCACTCCAGGATCCTCCTGCTTGAACATCAACGCCCTCGGCTGCCTCTCCAGACTCCTCGTTCTTGTCAACAATGCCCTCATCCACCTGTCCAGGCTCCCCCTCCTTGTCATCAACGCTCTCGGCCGACTCTCCAGGCTCCCCCTCCTTGTCATTAATGCCCTCGGCTGCCTCTCCAGGTTCCCCCTTCTTGTCATTAATGCCCTCGGCCGCCTCTCCAGGACCCCGTCCTTGACTTCAACGTCCTTGGCCATCTTCCAGGTCCCTTCTCCTCATCATTAACACCCTTGTCCTTCTCTACTGGTCATCAATGCACTTGTCATCCTCTCCAGGCTCCCTGTCCTTGTCATCAACACCCTTGACCACATCTCCAGGCTCCTCCTCCTTGTCATCAAGGCTCTCATCCACCTCTCCAGGATCCTTCTCTTTGTCATCAACCACCTTGGCCACTTCTCGTGGCTCCTCCTCCTTGTCATCAATGCCCTTGCCTGCCTCTACAGATTTCTCCCCCTTGTCATCAACGCCATTGGCCACCTCTCAAATCTCCCCCTCCTTGTCTTCAATACCTTCAGCTGCCTCTCCAGGCTCCTCCTCATCATCATCAACACACTTGTCCTTCTATCCAGGCTCCTCCTCTTGGTCATCAACGCACTTGTCCTTCTATCCAGGCCACTCCTTCTTGTCATGAACATGCTTGTGCTCCTCTCCATGATCCTCCTTGTCATCAACAGCCTCAGGTGACTCTCCAGGCTCCTCCTCCTTGTCATCAACACCCACAGCCTCCTCTCCTGGCTCCTCCTCATTGTCATCAAGACCCTTGTCCACCTCTCCAGGCTCCACTTACTTGTCATCAATGCCCTTGCTTCCCTCACCAGCCTCCTCCTTGTCATCAAGTCCCTTGTCCTCCTCTCCAGTCTCCTCCTCCTTCTCATCAATGCCTTCA
>NW_007244296.1:0-989 GCF_000164805.1 Carlito syrichta
CTTAACTGGCTGATTTACTAGTTAGCTAGCTGACATAACTACCTGAATTAAATAGTTAGCTAGCTATATAACTCGCTAAATAATGAGCTGACTTAATTAATTAACTAACTACTTAGGTAGCAGTCTTAAGTACCTGGCATAAATAATTAGCTAACTAGTGAGCTAGGTGACTTAGTTAGCTTACTTAGCTAGCTAGCTACTTAGCTAGCTCACTTAGCTAGAAGATAACTAGTTGGCTAATGAGATATCTAGCTGTATTAACGAGTTGGTTAATGAGTTTAATAACTGTTTGAACTATTTGGAAACGAGTTAAATACCTGGCATAACTAGTTGGTTAACGAGTTTGCTAGGTGACTTTACTTGTTGGGTGATGAGTTGGCCGACTAGCTAGCTGGTTTAACAGGTAGGCTGACTACTCGTCCAACTTGTTAACTGGCTTAACAAGTTGGCCGTCTAATTGGCTGACTCTTTAGCTTCATTAAATAGTTGGCTGACAAGTTAGCCCCATAGTTTGCGTAAGCATTTGGCTGGGTAGTTTGCTCAGCTAATTTGTTGGCCGAGTAGTTGGCTGACTAGTTAGCTGACCTAACTTGTCAGCTGTCTATTTAGCTGACCAAACTTGTCGCCTGACAATTTGACCCACTACTTGGCTGATTGGTTAACTGACTTAACTAGTTGGCTGGCTAGTAGGCCAAAACGTTAGCTGACTTAATTAGTCAGCCAGTGAGTGAGAAGACATGTGTGCTGACTTAACAAATTGGTCGTTGAGAGATCTGACTGGTCATCCTAATTAACTAGCCTGCTGGTGAGTGAGCTGACGAATGCGCTGCCATAACTAGTGGGCCGGCTAGTGAGCCGACCAGTGAGCTGACTTAACTAGTCAGATGGCAAGGGAGCCGACTAGTTAGCATAATTGTTGGCCTGTGAGAAAGACGACAAGATAATTGACCTGTTGGCTGGCATGTGAGACGACTAGTTTGCTGACCGTT
>NW_007244297.1:0-521 GCF_000164805.1 Carlito syrichta
AGGGTTGTGTGATGACAGAAAGTCCTCCATTGCCTTGAGGTTTTCAAGGTTGTTTCCATACAAGTGTACGTAGTAGTCTCTAATGATCTTTTGTATTTCTTCAGGGTCAGATGTGACTTCGTCTTTTGTATTTCTGATTGTGCTTATTTGGTTGTTTTCTTTCTTTTTCTTGGTCAGTCTAGCTAGGGGACCATCGATCTTGTTTATCCTTGTGAAGAACCAGCTTTTTGTTTCATTGATTTTTTGTATTGTCTTTTTGTCTTCTAATGTTCTGGATTTGGGCTTTTATTTTGGTGATCTGGATTCTTCTGCTGAAATTAGGGTTTTTGTGGTCTTGCTTTTCCAGCTTCCTTAGGTGGCTTGTTAGGCTGTTAATTTTCTTCATGTGCATTTGTAGGGATATAAATATCCCTCTTACTACAGCTTTCATGGCGTCTAAGAGATTTTGGCAAGATGTTTCCTCATTTTCATTTGTTTCCAGGTATCTTTTGATCTCTGTTTTGATTTCATCATTGACCCAG
>NW_007244298.1:0-605 GCF_000164805.1 Carlito syrichta
CTAGTCAACCAGCAAGTGAGCTGAGAGGTGAGCTGACTTTACTAATTGTCTGGTGTGTGAACCGACTGGTCAGCTGACTTAACTAGTCGGCTGGCGAGTGAGCTGATTGGTCATCTGACTTTAGATGGCTGGTTAGTGAGTTGACTGGTCAGAGGACTTAACTAGTAGGCCAGAAAGTGAGCCTACATGTGAGGCAACTTAACTAGTCAGCTGACGAGTGTTGTGACTGGCAAGCTGCCTTAACTCGTCAGGTGGCAAACGAGCTGATTGTTGAGCTGACTTAAGTAGTCAGGTGGTGAGGAAGACAAATAGCTAGCAAACCTGTAGGCCTGTGAGCAAGCCGACAAGTTAGTTGACCTGCTGCCTGGCAAGCAAGCCTACTCGTTTGTTGACCAGTTGGCAGGCAACGGAGCCAACTAATAAGCTGAACCAATGGAAAGCGAGCGAGCCCACTAGTTAAATGACAAGCTAGCTGACTTGATACCGACTAGTTAGCTAAATAACTAGTTGATTTGCTAGCTGACTTAACTAGCTAGTTGATTAAGTAGCTGGCTATCTAGCTGACATAACTAGATAGCAAAAAAGCTATCTAGCTGTCTAGCTAG
>NW_007244299.1:0-1036 GCF_000164805.1 Carlito syrichta
CAATGGAATGGAGATGAATGGAATGGAATGGAATGGAGAAGAATGGATTGGAATGGAATACAAAGGAATGTAGACGACTGCAATGGAAAGGATTGGAAAGGAATGGAAAGGAATGAAATATAATTGAGAGGATTGTAATGGAATGGAATGGATTGGAGAGGAATGAATTTAAATGGAAAGGAATGGAAAGGAGAGGAATGGAATAGAGTGGAATGGAATGGAATGGAATGGAAGGTAAGGGAATTTTGAGGAATAGAATGGAATAGAATGGAGAGGAATGGAATGGAGGGGAAAGGAATGGAATCAAATTGTATTCAATGGAATGGAAAGAAATACAAAGGTATGGAAGGGAGAAGAATGGAATGGAATGGAATGGAACGGAGCAGAACGGAATGTTGTGGAATGGAATGGATGGGAGAGGTATGGTATTTAATGAAACGGAATGGAGACGAATAGTATGGAATGGAGAGGAACGGAATTGAAAAAAAATGGAGTGGAATTGCTAGAATGCATAGAATGGAATATAGAGGAATCGAATTAAGCTTAATGGAATGAAAAGAAATGGAATGGAAGAGAATAAAAGGAATGGAGAGGAATGGAGTGGAACAGAAATTAGTGGAATGGAATGGAGTGGAGTAGAATGGAATGGAAGGGAAAGGTGTAGAAAAGAGGGAAATGGAATGTGGTGGAATGAAATGCTTGGCACGAAATGGAAACGAATGGAGAGGAATAGAATGTAGTGGAATGGAGACAAATGGAATGGAGAGGAATGAAATGGTATGGAGAGGAATGTAATGAAATGAAGAATGGAATGTAATGGAATGCAGCTGAATGGAATGGAGAGGCATTGAATGGAATGGACCTGAATGGAATGGAGAGGAATAGAAAGGAATGGAAAGGAGAGGAATGGAGA
This sequence comes from Carlito syrichta, assembly GCF_000164805.1. Classification (NCBI taxonomy): domain Eukaryota; kingdom Metazoa; phylum Chordata; class Mammalia; order Primates; family Tarsiidae; genus Carlito; species Carlito syrichta. The sequence goes on from NW_007244299.1 coordinate 914, forward strand.
GAAATGAAATGGAAAGGAATGGCCTGGAAGGGAATAGAATGGATAGGAATGGAATCAAATGAAATGGAATGGAATGGTATGAAATGGAATGGAGAGTAATGGAATGGAATGGATTGGATTGGA
>NW_007244300.1:0-572 GCF_000164805.1 Carlito syrichta
AATGGAAGGTAATGCAAATGGATAGAGAGGAGAGAATTGGAATGGAATGGAATGAAATGGAATGGTATTGAAAGGAGGGGAATAAAATGGAATTGAATTAAATGGAATGGAGAAGAATGGAGAGGAATGGAATGGAGAGTAATGGAGAGGAATGGATGAAAAGGAATGGAGAGTCATGGAACGGAATGGAATAGATTGGAATGGAATGGAATGATATGGAGAGGAATAGAATAGATTGGAACGTAAAGGAATGGAATGGAACGGAATGGAGAAGAATGGAATAAAATGGAATGAAATGGAATAGAGAGTAATGAAAAAAATGATGAGTAGTGGAATGGAATGGAGATGAATGGAATGGAATGGAATGGAGAGGAATGGATTGGAATGGGATAAGTGTTATGGAAGAGAATGGAGAGGAATGGAATGGAATGGAATACAAAGGAATGTAGACGATTGCAATAGAAAGGATTGGAAAGGAATGGAAAGGAATGAAATATAATTGAGAGGATTGTAATGGAATGGATTGGAGAGGAATGAATTTAAATGGAAAGGAATGGAAAGGAGAGGAATGG
>NW_007244301.1:0-912 GCF_000164805.1 Carlito syrichta
TAGTAAGTTGAGAACTTTTATTTTTTCACTTAAAGGAAGAACTTCATGGCTCTTCATTGGCATATCAAATTGGTCAGCATCACTATTCTTGCAATTAGGGCTAGAACAAAATCAAATAAGGGTTATTTGGACACAAGCACTGCAACACCATGGCAGTCTAACTGATAAAACAGACAGCTGCTAAGACACTATTGGATGACCAGCATAGACGATATGGAGATGCTGGACACAGGGATGAATCAAGTCCCCAGCAGAAGAGTTTATCACATTCCTCAGTACTGCAGGCAACTTAAAACTGAAATTATTGAGAGCAAAACTGTGTATAGGGGAAAGTAGTAAATATAAACCAATACAGGACTTTTCAGGGAGAATCTTCCATTACGAAGAACAGACTCTCACCAGACACAGAACTTGCCAGCACCTTGACCTTGTACTTCCCAATCTCTGAAAATGTAAGAAATAATTGATTGTTGTTCATACACCACCCAGTTTATAGTATTTTTGTTATAGAACCTTGAAAAGACTAAGCAGGTAGACTATGCTCATAATTTCCCACACTTTAACCTATCTGTATTACAGTAAATTGTGTTTTTTGATCAGAATAGAATAACTCCTCTTACTTGGAATGAAGCTTTCAGGACTGGAAGTAGCTCTGGATGTCAGGGAGTGAGTCATGAGTGAATATGAAGACCCAGGATATTATTGTACACCTCTTGCAGACTTTATAAATGCTGTACACTGTGCAACACTAAATTTATGAAAAATACTTTTCATTCTTCAATAGCAAATAGACATTAGCTAATTGCTAGCTTGTGATTTTTTTATTTTTATCTCTAATTCTTGATATTACATAGCTTAAACCACAACACATTGTATGGCTGTACACAAATATTTTCTTTCTTTATATCCCTA
>NW_007244302.1:0-3670 GCF_000164805.1 Carlito syrichta
TTATGTAGGAGGGGCAATCACAGGGGAACCAATCACGTAGGTGGACCAGTCACAGGAGCACCCATAATGGAGAATCACCGATTATGTAGGAGACCCAGTCACAGAGGCAGCAATCACAGAGGAAATGCTAGTCACTGGGACTACCATCACAGAGTAGAAGAAATCTTTTTCACAGAGGAAGGCCAATCATGGGTCATCATAAATAGAGAAAGTTTTGTCAATGGGGTATGTATCACAAGAGAGCCTGTCATGAAACACCTATCACAGAAGGGAACCAATCACAGGGGCACCCATCACAGAAAAGTGCTGGTAACTGGGTTGCTAATTATGGAGGAGTCACAATTACAAGAATACCCATCACAGAGGAGGCCAATCACTGGGGCACCCATTATAATTTGGACTTCTATTGTAATAGGAGTCCCAGTTACAAGAATACCCATCACAGACGTGACAAGTCCCTGGGGTACCAATTATGGGGAAGGCTAGTCACATGAACAACCATTGCAGATAAGGGGTCATCAGTCTGGCCCCCATCTCAAGTAGATCCAGTAACTGTGGCACCCATCACAGAGGAGAGCCAGTCCCAAAGGCATGCATCACAGAGGAGGGTAAGTCACTAGTGTACCAATCATGGAGAATAACTAACTAGTTACTTGAATACCCATAGCAAATAAGGACCAATCACTGGAGCACCCGTCACACAGAAGAGTGAGTCATGACAAAATCCAACACAAAAGAAGGCTAGTAACTGAGACACTCATTATTGAAGAGCCCCTTACTAGTAAGTGCAAAACCCATCAGAGGAGGGCTAGTCACTGGGGAAACAATTATGGATAAGCATCTCTCATTTGAAACCAATCAAAAAGACCCCGTCACTGAGGTACCTATAATAAAGTAGGGAAAGTCACTGTGACACCAATTATGGATGAGGCCAAGCACTGGGACACCCATCAGAGAGGAGGGCTATGTCACTCAATTTGGAGGAGGACCATCCCCTGGGGGCACCAATCACAAAAGAGGCCCAGTCATTGGAGCACCTTCAAAGAAAGGGTTAGTCACTGGTGCACCAATATGGAGTTGGCCTAGAAACACCCAGACAGAGAAGAACTAGCCACTGGGGCAACAATTTTGGAGGATACCCACTTACTAGGACACCCATCAAAGAAGACGGTTAGTCACTGGAGTACCCATCACAAAGAAGAATCAGTCACTAGGAAACCCATTATGGAGGAGGTCTAGTAACTGGGAACACCCATCAAAGACGAGGCCAAATCCCTGGAGCAATAATCAAAAAAGGAGGACCAGTAACTGGGGGAAAGAAACAGTGAGGAGGCACAGTCACTGGGTCACCCATAATAAATGAGGTGTAATCAATGATGCATACATTACATAGCAGATATATACGAAAACTAGAAACTGGGACATTGATGACAGAGGCAGATCAGTCACTGGGACATCATACACATGGAAGTGTCAGTCATTTGGACACACATCACAGAGGAGGTAGAGTGACTGGGGCACCCAATACAAAGGACATGTAGTCACTGTAGACCACATCACAGAGGAGGTGTATTCACTGGGCACCTATCAGAGATGAGGGCTATTCATTGTTGCACCCAATTTTGAGGAAGACTAGTCACTAGGGAACAAGTCAGGAAGGTGACTAAGTCAGTGAAGCATCTATAATGGAAGAGGCCACACACTAAGTTACCCTACACAAAGGAGGGCCAGGCAATGGGGCACTCATGATGCAAAAGGCCCCATCACAGAAAAGACTGTTAACTGGAGCTCCCATCATAGATAAAGGAAATTCACAGGGGAACCAATCACAGAGGAGGCACTGCCACTGTGGCACACATTATGGAGGAAGTTCAGTCACAGGAAAACCCAACAAAAGCAAATGCCAGTCACTAGGACACACATTATGGAGGAGGCCTAGAAAGTAGATCACCCATTGTGGAAGAGGGCTTGTCACTGGGGCAAAAATGTGAGGAAGGCCAGTCACGGTGGCACCCATTATGGAGGGGGCCAGGTTACTAGGATATCCATCACAGTGGATGACTAGATATTAAGGCACCCATTGTGGAGGAGGATGTGTTACTGGGGCAAAAATCACTGTGGAGGCACAGTCACTGGAGCACCCATATGGGAGTCACTGTGGCATCCATTATGTAGGAGAAGTAGTCATTGGTGCAGACATCACAAAGAAAAGCTAGTCACTGGGACACTGATCACAGAAGAAAAAAAATCACTCACTAGGGTCGCTGGGGTATTCACTACAGAGGATGGACAGTCACTGAGCCAAGTATCATGGAGGATAGCCAGTCACATAGACACCCATCAGAGAGAAGAACGAGTCACTGGGTCACCATTAGAAAGAGACCCAGTCACTGGAACACCCATCACAGAGGAAGGCTAGTCACCTAGGCACACATCATACAGAAGACTCAGTTACTGAGGCAATTATCACAGAGGAGGGCCAGTTACTGAAGCACCAATAACCCATTCGCTTGCACACCTATCACAGAAGAAGGCCAGTCACTGACTCACCAGTTTTGGAAGAGGACAAGTTACTAAGACATCCATCACAGAAAAGGGCTATTCACTGTAGTACACATCACAGAGATGGCCAGTCATTTGAACATCAATCACAGAGGTGGTCAAAACACAGGTGCACCGATTATGGAGGAGGTCTTTTCACTGTGACATCCATAACAAAAGAGGACTGGTGATTAGGGCACACATCATATTTCAAGGCAAATCACTGAGGCATCAATCACTGACAAGGCCCATTCACTGGGGCACACATTATGGAGGAGGCCCAATTACAGGGTCACACATCACACAAAATAGAACCAGTCATTGAGGAAATCATTATGGAGGAGGTTCAATAATTGAGACACCAATCACAGAGGAAGTCTAGTCCATAAAGCAGTCATTATGGAGGAGCCTAGTCACTAGTGCACTGATCACAGAGAAGAACCAGTCACTGGGGCGCCAATCTCAGTGGAGTTTCAGTATTGGGACACCCAAAATAGAGGAGACTAAGTCACAGGGCCTCACATAATCCTAGTTACTTAGGCACTCATCACAGAGGAGAGCCAGTCACTGGGACAAACATCTCATAGAAGTGCCAGTCACTGGAACACTCAGTGTACTACTTACTGGGGAACCAATGCAGAGAAGTGATACTCATTGGGGACCATCACAAAGAACCAGTTACTGAGGCACCCATCCCAGAAGAGTGTGAAATACTGAGGTACCCATTCTAAAGGAGAGCAGGTCATCGAAACACCTATCCAAGAGGAATGTTCATCTCTAGAAACCCATTGGGGGAGGGTCAGTTACTAGGGCGCTGATCATTGATGAGGACCAAACAGCGAGGCACTCATTCTTCTAGAGCGCTAGTCACTGACACAACCATTCCAGAAAAAAAGCCTGCCATTGAGGCTCCTACTGGGAGGTGGGCAAGTCTCTGAGAAGCCAATCAAAGAGGAACATCATTCACTGAGGCACTCATCACAGAAGAAGTCTGGAAACCTGGTGTATGCATCATAGAGCATGCACCAGTCCTAGGACACCCTCCAAGAAGATAACTAGCCACTGAGCAAACCATCACATAAGAAGGCGATTCACTGACTCACCCAACCCAGAGGAGAGTCAGTCACTG
>NW_007244303.1:0-1360 GCF_000164805.1 Carlito syrichta
CTCTCCGTTCTGATTTACCGGTGCGGTCCTAACCCCCCCCTGGTCAGTGCAGGTCACCGACAGCTTTGGCGCCCGAACCCAGGGACCAGACTCCGGTAATTATAAATATATGTTCCCCAGTTTGTTTCTCTCGTTTCAGGACGGACCTTGCCTTAGGGTGCTGCAGCCCCCCCGGAGTGCGCGGGTTGATAGGCAAGTCAGTGTTTAGCGTCGCCGACGGACTGTGCGACTTATCGCCGTGTAGAGCGATTCAATCTTTGTAAAATTACTGTAAAATTACTGTATATTGTGTGTATTGTTTGTTATTACAGTTATGGGGAACTGCGGCTCCAAGGAAAGGAGAGCCTATATTCGTATTATGTGTAAAGCTTTGAAACATAAAGGGGTAAAGGTAAGTAGAGATAAAGTAAATTCTTTTCTAGATTTTGTACAGAAAGTTAATCCATGGTTCCCGGATCAGGGTACTTTAGAATTAGAAACATGGGATGAGGTAGGCAAAAATATGAAAAAATGGTATACTAATCATGGTGGAACACAGATGCCACAAGATTCTTATTCCCTATGGAATATTTTGCGGGAAGCGTTAGTTTTAAATCCTAATTATGGTTCTTTCCCTAGTGACTCAGACTCTGAGGAGGATGAGGCAGCTAAAGAAAATGACTCTGGAGACCAGTTATCTCCTGGTGACGATGCAGAATTGAATGAAGAAGCAGCTAAGTATAAGAATCCAGATTGGCCAGATTTTTCTTTCCCTGTGGTTTCTAAAAATAAGTCTCTGCTACCATCTAGTGGCCAAAGGGTAGAACTACCTAAAAAATATTTACCGGGAATTCAAGGAACTATACAAAAGGCTTTAGAATCAGAAGACTCTCTTCATTGTTTTCCTGTTGACATAGAATTTGAACCCCCTAAATGGGAACCTATACCAATGAAATTATTAAAAGACTTAAAAGCTGCTTGTCATGATTATGGCCCAACAGCACCGTATACACTAGCCTTCTTAGATGGGCTACATGCTTGGTGGATGACTCCTTATGATTGGTTTCAAGTGGCTAAAGGATGTTTAACAGGAGGACAATTTGTGCTAAGGAAAATGGAGAATGTTACATGACCTCAGAAAAATAAATAATACTATGGAAACTATGGGCGCTTTACAACCAGGATTGCCATCTCCTGTAGCAGTGCCCGATAAATATCATATTATTGTTATAGACCTTCAAGATTGTTTTTTCACTATTCCTTTGGCTTCTTAGGATAAACAGAGATTTGCATTTAGTATTCCATCTCCAAATTTGAATAGGCCTCATCAGAGGTTTCAATGGACAGTTTTGCCTCAGGGGATGAAAAACAGTCCAACTTT
>NW_007244304.1:0-830 GCF_000164805.1 Carlito syrichta
CAATATTGACAGTAATGGATGAGGCGATAGAAAGTCATAAATTACATCATCAAAATGCTTCTGCGTTACGATTACAATTTGATATTACTAGGGAAGCTGCCAGAAATATTGTTCGTAACTGTGCTACATGTCCAACTAGATTACCTATGTTACAAACTGGAGTCAATCCTCGAGGCTTGAAACCAAATAGCCTCTGGCAAATGGATGTTACTCAGGTTAAATCTTTTGGAAAATTGTCCTATGTTCATGTCTGTGTGGATACTTATTCGCATATGATATGGGCTACGGCTCGCACTGGAGAGGCTTTTAAGCATGTAGAGCAACACCTATTTGCCTGTTTTGCAGTAATGGGCATCCCTCATGCATTAAAAACAGACAATGCTCCAGCATATACTGGTAGCGCTTTTCAGAAATTTTGTCACACTTTTTCTATTAAGCATACTACAGGGATTGCTTATAATCCTCAAGGACAAGGTATGGTGGAAAGAGCTCATCAAACATTAAAAAACCAAATTTTGAAATTACAGGAAAATGAATATAAGTATGCTTCTCCTCATCATGTTTTATCTCATGCCTTGTTTGTTATTAATCACTTAAATGTTGATTCTGAAGGAAAAACTGCTTTTCTTCGCCATGATGGGAACACACAAAAACACCCTTTACCTTTAGTAAAATGGAAAAACTTATTGACCGGACAATGGCGCGGACCTGATGTCTTATTGACAGCAGGACGAGGTTTCGCGTGTATTTTTCCCCAGAACTCTGATGCCCCAGTGTGGATCCCGGATCGGCTGATTAAACATCATGAGCCGCCCACCACCACGTCCTTA
>NW_007244305.1:0-3395 GCF_000164805.1 Carlito syrichta
TTTTGTAGTCCCAGGGGTTGTTGATTCAGATTTCACTGGAGAAATTCAAATCCTTGTTCAACCTCCCCCTAAAACAATCATGATTCATGCAGGCCAACGTATTGCTCAGATATTGTTGTTGCCTTACTTTGATACAGGCACTCCAATAACTGATGAAGAGAGAGGGGAAAAAGGATCTGGATCCAGTGGTATGGCATTTTGGATAAAGGAAGTTAAAAGGTCCAGACCCACTAAAGTTATTCAGATTCAGGGAAGGCAAATTGAAGGACTTGTGGACACTGGCGCAGATGTTTCTTGCATTGCTGGAAAAGACTGGCCTAAACATTGGCCGATAGAACAAACTACCTCTGATTTAGTTGGATTGGGAACAGCTCAAAATGTTGCCAGAAGTTCACAAGTGCTTCCTTGGACTGACTTAGAGTCTTCAGGAACGTTTCAACCATATGGTATACCTTCTCTCCCTTTTACTTTATGGGGAAGAGATATTATGGAACAGATGGGGATGCTCAGATGATTCAAATGGGTTTTCATCCAGATAAAGGTTTAGGGAAAAATTTACAAGACATCAAGGAACCTATTACGGTTACATCAAACCCCTCTAGACAAGGACTAGGTCAAAATTTATAATGCAGGCCACTGTCACAACTGCTGACCCCATAACCTGGAAAAATGATTTACCGGTATGGGTAGAACAGTGGCCTCTAACTACTGAAAAACTGTCAGCAATTCAGGAAATAGTAGAACAACAGCTTAAGGCCGGTCACTTAGAGCCTTCTAATAGTCCTTGGAATTCTCCGGTATTTGCGATTAAAAAGAAATCAGGAAAATGGAGAAAGTTACATGACATCAGAAAAATAAATAATAATATGGAAACTATGGGCGCTTTACAACCAGGATTGCCATCTCCTGTAGCAGTGCCCGATAAATATCATATTATTGTTATAGACCTTCAAGATTGTTTTTTCACTATTCCTTTGGCTTCTCAGGATAAGCAGAGATTTGCATTTAGTATTCCATCTCCAAATTTGAAATAAGCCTCATCAGAGGTTTCAATGGACAGTTTTGCCTCAGGGGATGAAAAATAGTCCACCTTTATGTCAAAAGTATGTTGATGCAGCTTTACAACATTTCAGACAAAGCTACAAGGATATATATCTTATCCATTATATGGATGATATATTAGTGGCTCATTCAGATAGACTATATTTGGAAACAGGATTGGCAATATTAATTCAAGATTTACAAAACTTTGGTCTCCAAGTGGCTCCTGAAAAAATTCAAACTCAGCCACCATTTACTTATTTAGGAAGGCTTATTTTTTCTGATTACATTACACCTCAAAAATTACAATTGGAAGTAAGAAATCTAGATACTTTGAATGATTTTCAGAAATTACTTGGAGACATTAATTGGATAAGACCTTACCTAAAAATTTCTACTTATGAACTAAAACCTCTCTTTGATATATTAAGAGGAGATCCGAATCCTCGGTCTCCAAGGAGTCTAACTCCGGAAGCCACTCAAGCGCTGAAATTAGTACAAGACAAAATTGCTGATCAAAAGGTCAGGAGACTTGACTATTCTCGACCATGGTCATTAATAATATTATCTACTGAATATACTCCTACTGGATGTTTATGGCAACAAGGACCGTTAGAATAGATTCATTTACCTGTGACTGCTAAAAGAATTTTAATAGCTTACCCCACTTATGCTGCTAAATTGATTAAAAAAGGAAGATTAAGAAACAGGGAATTGTTTGGCTCAGATCCTAATGAAATCATTATACCATATACTAAAGAACAATTGGATGTTTTAATAGCTGAAGAACCTGAATGGTCTATAGCATTATTGAGTTTTACAGGTACTATTTCATTTCATCTCCCTGCTAATCCTCTATTACAATTTTTACATAACAAGGCTTTAATTTTCCCAACTCAATGTTCTTCTCAACCATTACCACCTCCAGCTAAATTAGTGTTTACGGATGGATCTTCTTCCGGAACTGCAGCATATGTTATTGATAACCAATTATTTACCTTTTTAGCAGAAGAAACTTCAGCACAACGAGTGGAGTTACGTGCAGTAATTGCAGTGTTTAAAGCACTAACATCTGATCCATTTAATTTATACTCTGATTCTAAATACATAGTTACATTGTTTCCTCATATTGAAACGGCCCCTTGAGCATTTAATTCTAGCATTTTCAGGTTGCTGGAGGAATTACAATCTTTAATTTGTCAAAGAAGTATGCCTTTCTTTATTGGTCATGTCAGAGCTCATTCTTCTTTGCCAGGTCCTATTCATGAGGGCAATCATATAGCTGATCTTGGAACTAAAACAATATTGACAGTAATGGATGAGGCGATAGAAAGTCATAAATTACATCATCAAAATGCTTCTGCATTACGGTTACAATTTGATATTACTAGGGAAGCTGCCAGAAATATTGTTCGTAACTGTGCTACATGTCCAACTAGATTACCTATGTTACAAACTGGAGTCAATCCTCGAGGCTTGAAACCAAATAGCCTCTGGCAATGGATGTTACTCAGGTTAAATCTTTTGGAAAATTGTCCTATGTTCATGTCTGTGTGGATACTTATTCGCATATGATATGGGCTACGGCTCGCACTGGAGAGGCTTTTAAGCATGTAGAGCAACACCTATTTGCCTGTTTTGCAGTAATGGGCATCCCTCATGCATTAAAAACAGACAATGCTCCAGCATATACTGGTAGCGCTTTTCAGAAATTTTGTCAGACTTTTTCTATTAAGCATACTACAGGGATCGCTTATAATCCTCAAGGACAAGGTATGGTGGAAAGAGCTCATCAAACATTAAAAAACCAAATTTTGAAATTACAGGAAAATGAATATAAGTATGCTTCTCCTCATCATGTTTTATCTCATGCCTTGTTTGTTATTAATCACTTAAATGTTGATTCTGAAGGAAAAACTGCTTTTCTTCGCCATGATGGGAACACACAAAAACACCCTTTACCTTTAGTAAAATGGAAAGACTTATTGACCGGACAATGGCGCGGACCTGATGTCTTATTGACAGCAGGACGAGGTTTCGCGTGTATTTTTCCCCAGAACTCTGATGCCCCAGTGTGGATCCCGGATCGACTGATTAGACATCATGAGCTGCCCACCACCACGTCCTTACCCCAGATGGAGGTTGCAGAGGAGTCCAAGGGGACGAGGGATGCTGAGGGACCTGACAACACAGGAGACGACGTCCCTGCCTCGATACCAACCCCAGGGCTCCCCGATGTCTGAGGACTCTTCTTCCAGCACTGAAGAGAGGCCTCCAACTTGGGGGCAAATCAAAACCTTATTTGAAGAGGCCCAAGAATCTCAACTAATTACGGCCGCCCCAATGATCTGACA
>NW_007244305.1:3795-66390 GCF_000164805.1 Carlito syrichta
AAATAATAGTCATTGATGGGAGGAGAAAGCTCTTCCTTTATTACTGTTACTTCAAAATCAGAATTTAATTATTCGGGTATAGCTGGGGCCCCCCCTATTTGCTTTTCATATAATTTTATTTATCCAGGTTGCTTGTGGCTTAAACATAGAACACTTCTAACAGATTCTCCTCCAGCATTCATGCCTAACAGTCGTAGTGGTATTTGGGCATTACAATTTGTTCATCCCGTGGATGTTAATTATCCTGAAAACAGGTACATTTATCATAGAGATGCTGTCACTACCAATTAATTTTTATGCTTAGACATTTCGCATATTATACACTATTGGGATACAATGAGTATTACACAAGGCTTTCCAAAATGGAGAATATGTAATTCTAAACACCCTGTGTATTACAGATTGTTTGTGCCTGGTTCACCAGTGCTTAAATATTTATCTGATAAAATTTTTGATTGGACAGTTACTCGACCTAAAGGTGATTTCAGACAATTTTTTGATAATAATGATGATCAATACACTTGGGATAAATCTCATCCAATAATTCCTCCACCAACTCCTTTGGATAATTGATCTCCTTTTGGATGGGTAGCTCCTGTCTTTTATTATGCTTCACCTTTTGGAAAACATCCACAATCACATCTTTACAACTTATTTGCAGCCACAGGAAGGATAACTCTTTATCGACCTTTTTCAAAGTTTACAACTTCTTTACAAGCTTGTGTTGATTCTCCTTATGTTTTACTAATGGCTTATGCACATTCTAATTATTCTATAAAGTTTGAGTATGGTCATTTTAATATTATCTGCACAAATTGTACTTTGGCTAATTGTATTTTAGGTAATCCTTATCAAGTTTTTATTCTCAAACATCCTGCTTATGTTTTTGTTCCTGTTCATCTTCCCGAACCTTGGTATTCTTCTCCAGGTTATTATTTAATAGAACAGGACACAGTTATGTTAAAGAGACCACGCAGATTCGTAGCTGCTTTAATATTAGGAATTTCTGCATTAATTGCTATTATAGGATCTGTTGCAGCTTCTGCTACTGCTTTAGTTCAGGAAGTACACACAGCTAATCATGTGAATGATTTATCTCAAAATGTTAGCTTAGCTTTATTTACTCAAGAACAGATAGATAAAGGTATTATTGATAGGTTAAATGCTTTAGAATCAGCATTAGTATATATAGGAAATCAAATTCAACATATTAAAGTTCAGATGTCTGTAGCCTGCCACGCACAATTTAAATGGATCTGTGTTACACCCTTGTCATATGATGGTCAAAATGTCAGTTGGGCTGATGTTCAGAAACACCTTATGGGAGTTTGGCAGTCCTCTAATTCTTCTTTAAATATTCAACAGTTACATGGTCAAATTACTGCTATCTCTCAGGCACACCTGTCTACACTTTCATTTTCTCAACTGGCTTCTAGATTTACTTCTTCTCTTTCTCAATTTGTGGCTTCTCATTCTATTTGGAATCTGATGTATAATTTCATTGCTATTGGTGTGATTGTTCTTCTTCTGCTGTTTATTTTTCCAGTCATCATTCGACGTTTAAGAAAAGCAGTGCAACGCAATTCAGATAACATTCATCTGGCAGTGCTCAGTAATAAAGTTAAAAAAATAATGTCATCTATTATCTGGTTACTTATTTCATATTGCTACTATTTTGCATCATCTATACCAGCAACTTACTATTCTTCGTCCTCCATATATCCCCTCTATAATAAGAACCTTGGTATTCAGTGATGGGTAAGATTTCAGCCACCTAGTATGAACCTACGGCAGGCAATCCCCGTGGGCAAGGGGAACGGGCCAATGACTGGTAACAAATATGGTGGAGCGAGAACAACCTAAGACAGAAGCCAAGACGTTTTGGTGGCTTGTTTTAATAAAAAAAGGGGGAGAAGTTGGGAGCCAACATCTGTAACCACACAGCTGAGGCCTATGAAGGCCTATTCAGAAGGTCGCCTCTGAGACAAGGATATAACATCATGTGTGTGCATATGAATAGTAACCAGTGTATTATAAGACAACAGAATTTTCAATATTAGGAAGTGACAGTCTAAAATAAAATCTTACTATATCCTATGAAAAATGCACAGCAGAATTATTTTATATCTCTTTTTCTTTCTAAACTGTTTTTCTTCTTAAGATTTTTGGCTGTTATTTCCTGGTAAACTGATTGATTAGCTTTTGTTCCAGTATGTAGTTTCACTTGGGGTTAAGATTAGACATTATAACTGTGATAATAGTTTTATCATGTTGCCTTTGGTCAAGCAGAACGTTCTTGGTTTTTGTATGTGCAGCAACTTTCAGCTTGCTTCAGTCCCCGGCTGTCACCATGGCAATTGTGCAGTTCATTGTTTTAAGTGGCATGGCAGGTTTTGAGATGTAGGTAGTTTCCACGTAATAGGCAATCAGATTTAGGTTTTAGATTAAAATGTCATTGAATTAAGTTTTATAGAACATAGAGTAAGTTCATAATTTTTATACTTATTAGTACTAATGATAAGGTTTGTAATAGATTATAGTAGGATAATAGTTGTATTAGAATTTAGACATGGTATAATAAGATAAGTAATTAATAAAGTATAAAAGACAATAGTTTAGATATTTGAAATTTATAGAAGTTGTGATAAAAATTTAGGTTAAGGATAAGTTCATAGGTAATTAATATACAATCATAGGGCAGTATAGAAATGTAGTAGGATATAAGAATTATAAAAATAAATAGTATAAAATTAAGGTAATAAAATTAAGTCATTTAAGTAAACTTATAGATTATAGTATAATGTTAAGTTGATAATATTAATCGTTAAAAATATTAAAAGTTAGTAAAATTGGATTGAACTTAGAGTTAACTTGGAAAGTTTTTAAATCAGGGTTTAGTACATAGAGTATAATATGAATGATTTATTGAACATTGTGGAAAACATTTTGAACAATCTGTATTGAAATTGTGCACCTGTGATTCATACATCATGGAATTGTAATTGTTCACTGGGAACTTGAAAGTCTTGTGATGGTACATGATTTGTAAAGCGCGTTACACATTTATGAACTTGTACGCCCCCAGCAAGTAATTGTCACACTGCTGGAGATTATAGAAAATGGTATATAAGTTGGAAAAAGTTTGAATAAAATTGGCTTAAGTCTTGGCCAGACTGTTCCCAGAAGAGCTGCCTCCGTGTGGTTTCTTCTCTCCGTTCTGATTCACCGGTGCGGTCCTAAACCCCCCTCGGTCAGTGCAGGTCACTGACAGGATTCCACAATTCACAAAATCATCTGCAACTTGTTAATGTGATCACTGGCTTCAGGCTTACCTCGTAGTTCCGAAACTACTGCTGGACATTCGTTTTTGCATTGAGAATGTGGGATTAGGGGTTCCCACATATTTAGGTGTATTCTTATGGGGAAACCATCAATCTTCGATTCCAGGTCCCTGGGAAACTTCTTGGCATATGTGTATCGGTATGTAAGAGTTTGTACTTCCACGTCACCAGAAAACGTCCGGGCATCTTCCTGATAATAAAAAAGAATGTGGGTTATGGGAGGCCTCAATCCATTTCTACAGGGCTCCGTTATAAGGGCTTATCTGGAATCTGGGCTTCTAGTTCTCCAAATTCTTCAGAGCACGGTGCCACTTGGAAAGGACAAGTGTCATTATAGATTCCCAGCAACCTTCTGGTCCTCTTGCATGTTGTAACCAAGAACCAGTCCATGCATTTCAGTTGGGTTTCTCAGCACAATAAAGCCAGATTACAGGACTAAGGCATCATCTCGCCATATTTGTGTGTATCTCTTTTCTTAAGATGCCCTGTAATCTTACAACTTCCATTTGTGAATCTATTTTATATGGCCTGGGGGTTTTGAGGTTGCTAAGCATGTAGTTCATATTTTTAAAGGTAACCAGTAATCACGGTTTCCACGTCCCTTGGAAACAGCTGGGCATCTCTCTATTGGCATACAGAATTTTGGAATCCAGATCCCCAGGGAAAATCAGGGCATCTTGCTGGGAACCAGCGAGAATGTGGGTTCAGGTGTCCTCAATCGTCAAAATCTATATGGCCTATTGATAAGGTTTAATGAGGTACCTAGGCTTGTAGGTCCTTCTATTTTTCAGAGCCACTTGCTACGTGGATACCGAAAATCTCTTATTACAGTTCTAAGAAGATTCCGGTCCTTTTGATAGTTTTAATTGAGGATCTGGACGTACAATTTCGTTTGTTTCTTATCAACATCTTCGAACATAATCCAGTTCCCCAGATATCAACTGGCATTTTGTGACAAAATCTCTCGCTTCAGATTACCTCAAAATACCGAAATTTCCTGTGCTCAGGCTGGTGAAAATTGGGATATTGGGTTTAGAATATTACACATTTTTACGATGTCTTCTTAAGGAGAACCTGGAACCTTGGATTACAGTTCCCAGGTACTATATGAGAGTCTTTCTATTGATATCCAAACAACTGTAATTGTACGTTCATCAGGAAAAATCTCGGGTATTGCTGAGAATTAAGCAGGAATTTGCGAAATGGTAGTCCTCATATATGGGAACCTACATGGCCTCTTATTTTGGAAGAATAAAGAATCTGGGTTTCACGAATCATCAAATCCCAAAAACCTACAGGAAGTCTTACTGAGGGAGAGAAAAGTAACAGGGATTGGAAGCACGAATCTGGGGAATGGGAGTCCTCATATACAGGAAACTTCACAACCTCTTGATAAGGACGAACAAGGAATCTGGGTGACACATGTCCTAGATCCGAAAAATCTAAAGGCGTCTTTCTGAGGGCTAAACATGGATCAGGGTTTCGAATCAGTACTCTCGGTAGTGGGAGTCTTCATATACAGGAAACTACACAGCCTCTACCTAAGAAAGGATAAGGGATCTGGATTTCCCGAGACCTCAATGCCAAAAATCTACTGGGTGTGTGGGTAAGGGCTACAAAATAATCAGAATTTCAAAGCAAGAATCTGGGGAATGGGGGTCCTCATATACAGGAAACTACATGGGCTCTTGCTAAGGAAGAATAACGAATCTGGGTTACACGAGTCCTCAATACCAAAAATGTTCAGGGCATCTTGATAAGGCCTACAAGATTCAGACTTCAACGTCCTTATATTTTTCAGAGCTGTATCCTATGTGCATATTCGGAATCATTCATTCCAGAAGTCCCGCAACATACTGTTCCTTTCGATAGTTTAAACGGAAATATGGCCCTAGAAGTCCATTTAGATTCTGCATCCTCTAACGCCAAATTCCAGGACACAAGTAATCATCTCAGGTGTTTTGAATGTAAGCCCTGAGATCAGAGTTACCTTGTACTCCAGAAACTTCTGGCAGTTCAGCTATTCGGAATTAGGACATTCGGTTTAGATGTTGCACCATGTTTAGAAGGTATTTTTGGGATGGCACCAGGGTCTTGGCTTACAAGTCCATAGGAGCATTCTGGAGTCTTTCTATTGGGAGCCACGTGTCTGGACTTCTAGAACACAGCGAAATATCTTGTCGTTCTTCTGAGAACGAAACAGGAATCTCAGACACTATGTCCCCAGAAAGTTTCTACTCATGTTACCAATGTTGAACAAGGAAAATCAGTTTGCATGTGACAAGCAAACTTCTGGGCAGTTGTTAATTTTTCCCTGGCTTAAGGTAGTTCTCATACCTAGAAGTCCACAGGAATTTTCTAAATGCTAATCAGGAATTTGGAGTCCCTGTTACCACACTTTTCAGAACTAATTGCTGTATACATACCACAAGTCTGTCATTACCGATTCCCAGGAGCCTGCTGCTCCTCTTCTTAGTTGTAACAGAGTATCTGGCCATCTCTTAGGCTTTTATTACAGGAGACTGTAAGGCCAGATTCCACAACCGAAGGAATCTTCTCGTCAATTTTCGTGTAATTTCTGACATCAGGTTTACCTCCTAATCCAGAAACTACTACTGTTATTTTACATTAATATACTTAAATTGAGATTAGTTGTTCCCAAATATTTAGGACGTTTTCTTAAAGAGAATCCAGCAATCTTGGATTGCAGGGCTCTTTGTATCTTTTGGGCTTATGAGTATAGGTATATAAGAGTTTGTACTTCCACATTGCTAGGTAACTTCCGTGAGTCTTACTGAGAACAAAAAGAATCTGGATTAACGGCTCACCACTCCAAGAATTCTACATGGATATATTACAAGCGCTAATCTGGAATCTGGGATTCTATTTCAACATATTCTTTAGGGCTACAGGTCTCTTTGATATGAAAATTTTGTCATTATACATTCTCAGCAACCTTCTGGTCTTCTTGATAGTTGTAACCGAGAATGAGGACCCTCAAGTCCGTTGGGTTCCTAGGGACAACAAAGGGCAGATTCCAGAACCCAAAGAATCTTATCACCATATTGTAACTATCGCCTTAAGTTGTACACTGTAATCCTAACACTTCTGTTTGTGCTACTATTCTGATAGGGGCCTGGTGTTTTGAGGTTGCCAAATAATTATTACATACTTTTAAGGGTAACCAGGATTCATGGATTCCACGACCCTAGGTAATTTTTGGGCATCTGCCTACTTATATACAGAGTTTTTGCATCCACATCACGAGGGAAAATTAGGGCATCTTGCTGAGAACGAAAAGGAAATCTGGTTCTAGTAGTTCTCATTCGTTATATCTGCAGGGCCTCTTGATAAGGTTTAATCAGCAGTCTGGGCTTCCGGGTCCCTTCATTTTTCAGAGCTACTAGCTCCATAGATACCCATAATCTGTCTTTACAGATCCCCAGGAACATTCTATTCTCTTGATAGTTGTAATCGAGGATCTGGCAAAAATATCCTTTTGTGTTTTATGAACATCTAGGACCATAATCAGGTAGCCCAGGAATCAAATGGCATATTGGTACAAAATCCCTCGATTCAGGTTACCTCAAACAGCAGAAATTTCTTGTGGTCCGCCTTGTGGAATTGGGACATTGGATTTAGAAGAATCCATATTCTTGAGAGGTTTTGTTAAGGGGAACCGGGATTCTTAGATACCAGTCCCCAATAACCTTATGTGATTCTTTCTCTTGTTATCCAAACAATTGGAATTCTCGGTCACCAGGAAATATCACAGTGCACTGCTGAAAATGAAGAAGCAATCTGGGTAATGGGAGTCCTCATATACAGGAAACTACACTGCCTCTTGCTAAGGAAGCATACGGAATATTGTTGCATGATACCTCAGCCCAAAAATCCACAGGGCTTCTTACTAAGAGGTAACTATGAATTAGGTGTTTAATGTAGGAATCTGGGTAGTGGGAGTCCTCAAATACAGGAAACTGGACTACCTATTGCTAAGAATGAATAAGGAATCTGGGTTACATGTATCATCAGTCCCTAAAAAACTTCAGGGCCTCTTGCTAAGGGCTAAACACGAATCAAGGTTTTAGAAGCATGAATCTGTGGAAATGGGGTCTTCATATACAGGCAATTACACGGCGTTTTGCTAAGAAAGAATAAGGAATCTGGGTTACACGTGTTCTCTATCTCAAAAGAACTACAGGGCCTTTTACTAAGGGCCAAACAAGTATAAGTTATTCAAAGCAGGAATGTAGGTAATACTCCTCATAACAGGAAACTTCGAGGCCTGTTGCTAGGGAAAAATAAGGAATGTGTTTTACACGGTTCCTCAATCACAAAATCTACATGGCGTCTTGCTAAGGGCTAAACAAGAATCAGGGTTTCAAAACAGGAATCTGGGAAAGGGAGTCCTCATGTACAGACCACTAGACGGCCTCCAGCGAAGGAAGAATGAGGAATCTGTGTTAAACGAGTCCTCAATCTGAAAAAATTCTCAGGACGTCTTGATACTGGACAAACAAGAATCAGGTCTTCGAGCTCCCCTCATGTTTTGGAGCTATTTTGAATGTGGATATTAGGAATCACTCAATTCAGGTCTCCAGCAACATTCTGGTCCTCTTGATAGTTCTAAACTGGTATCTGGCACTACAAGTTCCTTAGGTTCCTCGGGACAAGTAAGGCCAAATTCCAGCATACAAAGCATCATCTTGCCATATTTGGATGTAACTCTTGGTCTCAAGATGAAACTTGTAATTCTCAAACTTCCGTTTTTCCTTTTTTTTTGACAGGGGCCGAGCGTTTTGCTGTTACCAAATGTTTAGTAACTATTTTTAAAGGTAACCAGGAATCAGGATTCCCTGTCCCTAGGAAACTTGTGGGTATCTCTCTTTTTGTATACAAACTTTTGGAATACACATCGACAGGGGAATTCAAGGGATCTTGCTGAGAATGAAAGGAACTCCAGTATCTTGGAGTTCTCATTTGACGAAGTCTACAGGGCCTCTTGATAAGGTTTAATCAGGAATCTGGGCTTCAAGGTCCCCATAGTATTAGGGTGTCTTGCACAAGTGAACCAGGAATCTTGGATTCCAATTGCCCAGGAAACATCTGGGGTCTTTCAACTGATATCCATACAACTTGAATTCTACATCGCCATGAATTATCTCGGTGTCTTTCTGAGAATGAAGCAGGAATCTGGGTAATGGGAGTCGTCATATACAGGCAACTTCATGACTCTTGCGAATAATCAATTGGGAATCAGGGCTACATGGGTCCTCAATACTGAAAATCTACAGTGCGTCTTGCTAAGGGCTAAACAAGATCCGGGCTTTGAGCACCCCTCATGTTTTAGAGCTACTTGTTATGTGGATATCATGAATTAATCATTCCTGGACTCCAGCAACACTCTGGTACTCTTGATAGTTGTGAACAAGAATCTGGCACTACAATTCCATTTAGATACTCGGAACCTCCAATTGCAGATCCAGGACTTGAGTAATTCCCTCGGATTTTTTGTTTGTAAGCCCTGACCTCAGTGTTACCTCGTACAAAAGAAACTTCAGTGGCTCCGCTGTTGGTTATTAGGACTTTGGGTTTAGGTGTTCAATTTTTTTAGGAGGTATTATTGGAAGGGAGCCAGAAATCTTAGATTCCACGTCCCCAGGCATATTCTGGTCATTTTTCCATGGGTATGCAAGTGTCTGGAGTTCCAGTCCAACAGGAAACATCTCGTCATTTAGCTTAGAACGAAATAGGAATCTCGGTCACTGTGTCCCTTGAATGATTCTATACACTTTACTAAAGAGGAACCAGGAAACTCGGTTTCCATGTAACTTGCAAACATCTGGGCATTTGCTAAATTATCCGTGGCTTAAGGCGGTGTTCATACCTAGGAAAAGACAGGTACTTTAGCAAATGCCAATCTGAAATCTGGGAGTCCTCATTCTCATATTATTCAGAGCAACGTCCTATATGCATACCACAAATTGGGCATTGCTGATCCCCAGGAACCTGTTGTCCCTCTTGATAGTTGTAACTGAGAATATCGCCTGCTGGTCAAATGTTTCACAGGGTCCTGTAAGACCAGATTCCACAATCCACGCAATCATCCGCCATTTGTTAATGTGATCACTGGCTTCAGGTTTACCTCGTAGGACAAAAACTACTGTTGGACATTCTTTTTCGCATTGAGAATATAGGATTACAGGTTCCCACATATTTACGATGTATTCTTTTTTTTTTTTTTTTAGTTGGAGTCTCACTCAGTCCCCAGACTGGAGTGCAGTGGCCGCTCCTGGCAGCCACAGCCTCGACCTGCTGGGCTCTGGTGATCCTTCCTCCTCAGTCTTCTGAGTAACCGGAATTACAGGCATGTGCTACCACGCCCAGCTGATTTTTTTATTTATGGTAGAGATGAGGTCTTGCTGCCCAGGCGGGTCTCGAACCCGCGGCCCAGACAATCCACACACCTCAGCCTCCCAAAGGTGCAGGATAACAGGCAGAGCCACCGAGCCTGGCTTATGATGCATTCTTAAGGGGGAACCAGCAATCTTCGATTCCAGGTCCTGGGGATATTCTTGGCCTATGAGTATTGGTATGTAAGCGTTTGTACTTCCATTCACCAGAAAAAGTCCGGGCATCTTCCTGATAATACAAAAAGGAATGTGGGTTATGGAAGGCCTCGATCCATTTCTACAGGGCTCTATTATAATGGCTTATCTGTAATCTGGACGTCTTGTTCTCCAAATTCTTCAGAGCAAATTGCCACTTGGAAAGGACAAGTGTCATTAATGATTCTCAGCAACCTTCTGGTCCTCTTGATTGTTGTAACCAAGAACCAGTCCGTGCAATTCAGTTGGGTTTCTCAGCACAACTAAAGCCAGATTACAGGAGTAAGGCATCATCTCGCCATATTTGTGTGTAATTCTCGTCTTAAGATGTACCCTGTAATCCTAAAACTTCCATTCGTGCATCTACTTGATATGGCCTTGGGATTTTGAGGTTGATAAGCATGAAGTACATATTTTTAAAGGTAACCAGGAATCCCGGATTCCACGTACCTCAGAAACAGCTGGGCATCTGTCTATTTGCATACAGATTTTGGAATCCAGATAGCCACGGAAAATCAGGTCATCTTACTGAGAACGAGAAGAGAATGCTGGTTCAGGGGTCCTCAATCGTCAAAATCTATATGGCTTCTTGGTAAGGTTTAATGAGGAATCTGGGCTTGTATTTCCTTCCATTTTTCAGAGTTACTTGCTGGGTAGACACCTAAAATCTCTTATTACAGATCAAAGAAGATTCCAGTCCTTTCGAATGTTGTAATCGAGGATCTGGACGTACAGTGTCGTTTGTTTCTTATGAATATCTTTGGTCATAATCCAGTTCCCCACGTATCAACTGGCAATTTGCGACAAAATCCCTAGCTTCGGGTTACCTCAAAATACTGAAATTACCTGTGGTCAGGCTGGTGGGAATTGGGATATTGGGTTTAGAATATTCCACAGTTTTATGATGTCTTGTTAAGGGGAACCTGGAAACTTGGATTACATTTCCCAGGTACTATATGGGAGTCCTTCTATTGATATCCAAACAACTGGAATTCTTTGTTCATCAGGAAATATCTCGGGTATTGCTGAGAATTAAGCAGGAATGTGCGTAATGGGAGTCCTCCTATACGGACAAGTACATGGTCCCTTACTACAGAAGAATAAGGAATCTCGGTTACATGAGTCCTCAAATCCCAAAAACCTACATGGAGTCTTACTAACGAAGAAAAACGTATCAGGGTTTTGAAGCACGAATCTGAAAATGGGAGTCCTCATATACAGGAAACTACATGGGCTCTTGCTAAGGAAGGAGAACGAACCTGGATTACACGAGTCCTCAATTCCAAAAATGTTCAGGGCATCTTGGTAAAGCCTACAAGACTCGGACTTCGATGTCCCCATATTTTTCAGAGCTGTTTTCTATGTGCATATTAGGAGTCACTCATTCCAGAAGACCTGCAATATTCTGGTGCTCTCGATTGTTTAAACGAAAATATGCCACAGTAGTCCATTTAGATTCGGGATCCTCTAATGCCAAATTCTAGAGCACAAGTAATCGTCTCGGGTTTTTTGAATGTAAGCCCAGATTTCAGGGTTACCTGTTCCTCCAGAAACTTCTGGTAGTTCAGCTATTCGGAATTAGGAACTTGGGTTTAGATGCTGCACCATGTTTAGAAGGTATTTTTGGGAGGGCACCAGGGTCTTTGTTTACAAGTCCATATGAGCATTCTGGTTTCTTTCTATTGGGAGCCACGTGCCTGGACTTCTATGGAACGGGAAAACATCTGGTTGTTCTTCTGGGAATGAAATAGGAATTACGGACACCGTGTCCCCAGAAAGCTTCTACTCAGGTTGCCAATGTGGAACAAGGAAAATCAGTTTGCATGTGACCAGCAAACTTCTGGGTATTTGTTAATTTTTTCCTGGCTTAAGATAGTTCTCATACCTAGGAGCCTACAGGAATTTTCTAAATGCCAATCAGGAATTTAGAGTTCCAGTACCCACACTTTTCAGAACTAATTCCTATATACGTATCACAAATCTGTCATTACCGATTCCCAGGAACCTGCTGCTCCTCTTCTTAGTTGTAACAGAGAATCTGGCCATCTGCTCGGCTTTTTTTGCAGGTGGCTATAAGGCCAGATTCCACAACCCAAGGAATTATGTTGCCATTTTTCTTGAAATTTCTGACTTCAGGTTTACCTCCTAATCCAGAAACTACTACTGGAATTTTAGATTGATATTCGTAACTTGGGATTTGGTGTTCCCAAATATTTAGGACGTATTCTTAAAGGGGATCCAGCAATCTTGGATTCCAGGGCCCTTCTGACCTTTTGGGCTTATAAGTGTTGGTATATAAAAGTTTGTACCTCCATGTCGCCAGGTAAATTCTGGGAGTCTTACTGAGAACAAAAATAATCTGGGTTACGGGGATCGCCAATCTAAGAATTCTACATGGACACATTATAAGGGCTAATCTGGAATCTGGGATTCTATTTCCACACATATTTTATGGCTACAGGCCTCTTGGATTTGACAGTTTTGTCAGTATAGATTTTCAGCAACCTTCTAGTCTTCTTCATAGTTGTAACCGAGAATGTGGACCTACAATTTCGTTGGGTTCCTCGGGACAACAAAGGGCAGATTCCAGGACACAAAGAATCTTATTGCCATATTTGTATGTATCTATCGCCTTAAGATGTATCTTGTAATACTAAAATTTCTGTTTGTCCTTCTATTCGGATAGGGTACCGGTGTTTTGAGGTTGCCAAACAATTATTATGTACTTTTAAGGGTAAAAAGGAATCATGGATTCCACCACCCTAGGTAATTTCTGGGCATCTGCTTATTTGCATACAGTTTTTGGATTCACATCACGAGGGAAACTCAGGGCATCTTGCTGAGAATGAAAAGGAAATCTGGTTCTAGGAGTTCTCATTCGTCAAATCTACAGGGCCTCTTGATAAGGTTTAATCAGCAATCTGGGCTTCAGGGTCCCTAAATTTTTCAGAGCTACTAGCTCTGTAGATACCCTTAATCTGTCATTACAGATCCACAGGAACTTTCTATTCTCTTGATAGTTGTAATCGAGGATATGGCCCAAATATCCTTTTGTCTCTTATTAACATCTAGGACCATAATCAGGTAGCCCAGGAATCAAATGGCATATTGGTAAAAAATCCCTCGATTCAGATTACCTCAAACTATGGAAATTTCTTGTGGTCGGCCTGGTAGAATTGGGACATTGGATTTAGAAGATTCCATATTTTGGGGAGGTCTTTTTAAGGGGAACCAGGAATCTTAGATTCCAGGTCCCCAATAACCTTATGGGAGTCTTTCTCTTGATATCCAAACAACAAGAATTCTGGGTCAACAGGAAATATCTCAGTACCTTGCTGAGAATGAAGCAGGTATCTGGTTAATGGGAGTCCTCATATACAGAAAACCACAGGGCTTCTTGTTAAGGAAGAATATGGTATTTTGTTTGCATGAGACGTCAGTCCAAAAATCCACAGGGCGTCTTACTAAGAGGTAACCATGAATCATGTTTTTAATGTAGGAATCTGGGTAGTGGAAGTCCTCAAATACAGGAAACTGGACTGCCTATTGCTAAGAAAGAATAAGGAATCTGGGTTACACTTGTCATCAATCCCTAACAAACTTCAGAGCCTCTTGCTAAGGGCTAATCACGTATCAGGGTTTTAGAAGCATGAATCTGTGGAAACGGGGTCTTCATATACAGGCAATTACATGACCTTTTGCTAAGAAAAAGGAATCTGGGTTACACGTGTTCTCTATCCCAAAAGAACTACAGGGCCTCTTGCTAAGGGATAAACAAGAATAAAGGATTCAAAGCCATATTGTGGGTAATACTCCTCATAACAGGAAACTTCAAGGCCTCTTGCTCAGGAAAAGTAAGGAATCTGTTTACACGGTTCCTCAATCAAAATTTTCATGTTGTCTTACTAAGGGCTAAACATGAATCAGGTATCAAAACAGGAATCTGGGCAAAGGGAGTCCTCCTATACAGGACACTACATGGCCTCCAGTGAAGGAAGAATAATGAATCTGGGTTACACGAGTCCCCAATCCGAAAAAATTTCAAAAGGTCTTGTTATTGGACAAACAAGAATCAGGGCTTTGAGCTCCCCTCATGTTTTGGAGCTATTTTGCATGTGGATGTTAGGAATGATTCAATTCAGGACGCCGGCAACATTCTGTTTCTCTTGATAGTTCTAAACGGGTATCTGGCACTACAAGTCCATTAGTATCCTTGGGACAACTAAGGCCAAATTCCAACATACAAAGGATCATCTTGTCATATTTGAATGTAACTCTTGGTCTCAAGATGAACCTTGTAATTCTCAAACTTCCGTTTGTCCTTTTTTTTGAGAAGGGTCGAGCATTTTGCAGTTGCCAAATGTTTAGTAAGTATTTTTAAAGGTAACCAGGAATCACGAATTCCCCATCCCTAGGAAACTTGTGGGTATCTCTCTTTTTGTATACAGAGTGTTGGAATGCACATCGACAGGGAAATTCAAGGCATCTTGCTGAGAACGAAAGGGAATCCGGGTTCTTGGGGTTCTCATTTGACGAAGTCTACAGGGCCTTTTGATAAGGTTTAATCAAGAATCTGGGCTTCTAGGTCCCCATATTGTTAGGGTGTCTTGCAAAAGTGAACCAGGAATCTTGGATTCGAATTTCCC
This sequence comes from Carlito syrichta, assembly GCF_000164805.1. NCBI lineage: Eukaryota > Metazoa > Chordata > Mammalia > Primates > Tarsiidae > Carlito > Carlito syrichta. The sequence goes on from NW_007244305.1 coordinate 18,394, forward strand.
ATGAAACGTTGGGGGTCTTTCCATTGATATCCATACAACTTGAATTCTACATCTCCAAGAATTATCACAGTGTATTTCTGAGAATGAATAAGGAATCTGGGTAATGGGAGTCCCCATATACAGGCAGATTCATGACTCTTGTGAAGGATGAATGAGGAATCAGGGCTTCATGGGTCCTCAATAACTTAAATCTACAGTGTGTCTTGCTACGGGCTAAACAAGTTCCGGGTTTCAAGCACCCCTCATGTTTTAGAGCTATTTGTTATGTGGATATTATGAATCAATCATTCCTTGACTCCAGTAACACTCTGGTACTCTTGATAGATGTGAAATAGAATCTGGTACTATACGTCCATTTAGATACTCAGAATCTCTGATTCTAGATCTAGGACATCAGTAATTCCCTCGGATTTTTTTGTATGTAAGCCCTGACCTCAGTGTTACCTCATACTCCAGAAATTTCAGTGGCTCCGCTGTTCGTTATTAGGACTTTGGGTTTAGGTGTTCAATTTTTTTAGGAGGCATTATTGGGAGGGAGCCAGGACTCTTAGATTCCACGTCACCAGGCATATTCTTGTCATCTTTCTATGGGTTTACAAGAGTCTGGACTTCCAGGCCAACAGAAAACATCTCATCATTTTGCTTAGAATGAAATAGGAATCTCGGTCACTGTATCCCTTGAAAGATTCTACACACTTTACTAAAGAGGAACTAGGAAACTCGGTTTCCATGTAACTTGCAAACTTCTGGGCATTTGCTAAATTATCCGGGGCTTAAGGCGGTGTTCATACCTCGGTAAAGACAGGGACTTTAACAAATGCTAATCTGAAATCTGGGAGTCCTGGTTCTTATATTATTCAGAGCAACGTCCTATATGCATACCACAAACCGGGCATTGCTGATCCCCACGAACCTGTTGCTACTCTTGATAGTTGTAACTGAGAATCTGACATACTGATCAAATTGTATCACAGGGTCCCGTAAGGCCAGATTCCACAATCCACGCAATCATCCACAATTTGTTAATGTGATCACTGGCTTCAGTTTTAACTCGTAGGGCAGAAACTACTGTTGGACATTTGTTTTCACATTGAGAATATTGGTTTAGGGTTCCCACATATGTAGTATGTATTCTTAAGGGGGAACCAGCAATCTTAGATTCCAGGTCCCTGGAAAACTTCTTGGCGTATGAGTATTGGTATGTAAGAGTTTGTACTTCCACGTCACCAGAAAATGTCTGGGCATCTTCCTGATAATATAAAAAGGAATGTTGGTTTTGGAAGACCTCAATCCATTTCTACTGGGCTCCGTTATAAGGGCTTATCAGGAATCTGGGCATCAAATTCTTCGCAGCAAATTTCAACTTGGAAAGGACAAGTGTCATTAATGATTCCCAGCAACCTTTTGGTCCTCTTGATTGTTGTAACCTAGAATCAGTCAGTGCAATTCAGTTGGGTTTCTTGGCACAACTAAAGCCCGATTACAGGATTAAGTCAACATCTCGCCATATTTGCGTGTAACTCTAGGGTTAAGATGTACCCTGTAATTCTAAAACTCCCGTTTATGCATCTACTTGATATGGCCTTGGGGTTTTGAGGTTGATAAGCATGTAGTACATATTTTTAACGGTAACCAGAAATCACGGATTCCACGTCCCTGGTAAACAGCTGGGCATTTGTCTATTTTCATACATAATTTTGGAGTCCAGATCGCCAGGGAAAATAAGGACATCTTGCTTAGAACGAGAAGTGAATGCTGGTTCAGGGTTCCTCAATCGTCAAAATCTATATGTCCTCTTGATAAGGTTTAATTAGGATGCTGGGCTTGTAGGTCCTTCCATTTTTCAGAGCTAGTTGCTGGGTGGACACTTAAAATCTCTTATTACAGATTCAAGAAAATTCCGGTTCTTTCGATAGTTGTAATAGAGTATTTGAACCTACAGTATCCTTTGTTTCTTATGCACATCTTCGGCCATAATCCAGTTCCCCAAGTATCAACTGGCATTTTGCGACAAAATCCCAACTTCAGGTTACCTCAGAATACTGAAATTACCTGTGGTCAGGCTGGTGGGAATTGGGATATTGGGTTTAGAATATTCCATCGTTTTACGATGTCTTGTTAAGGGGAACCTGAAAACTTGGATTACAGTTCTCAGGTACTATATGGGAGTATTTCTATTGATATCCAAACGACTGGAATTCTATGTTTATCAGAAATATCTCGGGCATTGCTGAGAATTAAGCAGGAATTTTCATAATGGATGTCTTTATATATGGAAAACTACACGGCCTCTTACTACGGAAGAATAAGGAATCTGGGTTACACGAGTCCTCAAAACCCAAAAACCTACATGGAGTCTTACTAAGGGAGAAAAACGTATCAGGGATTTGAAGCACGAATCTGGAAATGGGAGTCCTCATATACAGCAAACTACATGGGCTCTTGTTAAGGAAGAATAACGAATGTGGGTGACACTAGTCCTCAATTCCAAAAATGTTCAGGGCGTCTTGGTAAAGCCTACAAGACTCAGACTTCGACGTCCCCATATTTTTCAGAGCTGTTTCCTATGTGCATATTAGGAATCACTCATACCAGAAGTCCCACAATATTCTGGTCCTCTCGATTGTTTAAATGAAAATAAGGCACTAAAACTCCATTTAGATTCTGGATCCTCTAATGCCAAATTCCAGAACACAAGTAATCATCTCAAGTTTTCTGAATGTAAGCCCTGAGTTCAGGGTTACATCGTACTCCAGCATGTTCTGGTAGTTCAGCTATTCAGAATTAGGACTTTGGGTTTAGATGTTGCACCATGTTTAGAAGGTAATTTTGGGAGGACACCAGGGTATTGGTTTACAAGTCCATAGGAGCATTCTGGAATTTTTCTATTGGGAGCCACTTGTCTGGACTTCTAGGGAACGGGAAACCATCTGGTCGTTCTTCTGGGAACAAAACAGGAATCTTGGACACTATGTCCCCAGAAAACTTCTACTCATGTTACCAATGTGGAACAAGGAAAATCAGTTTGCATGTGACCTGCAGACTTCTGGGCAATTGTTAATCTTTCCCTGGCTTAAGGTAGTTCTCATACCTAGGTGCCTACAGGAATTTTCTAAATGCCAATCAGGAATTTGAAGACCCAGAACCCACACTTTTCAGAACTAATTCCTATATATGTACCACAAATCTGTCATTACCGATTCCCAGGAACCAGCTGCTCCTCTTCTTAGTTGTAATAGAGAATCTGGCCATCTGCTCGGCTTTTGTTGCAGGAGGTTGTAAGTCCAGATTCCACAACCCATGGAATTATGTCGCCATTTTTCGTGTAATTTCTGATTTCAGGTTTACTTCCTAATCCAGAAACTACTACTGGAATTTTACATTGATATTCCTAACTTAGGATTAGGTGTTCCCAAATATTTAGGATGTATTCTTAAAGGGGATCCATCAATCTTGGACTCCAGGGCCCTTCTGACCTTTTGGGCTTATGCATATTGGTATATAAGAGTTTGTACTTCCACGTCGCCAGGTAACTTCCAGGAGTCTTACTGAGAACAAAAAGAATCTGGGTTACAGGGGTCGCTATCTAAGAATTCTACATGGACACATTATAAGGGCTAACTGGAATCTGGTATTCTATTTCCAAACATACTTTAGGGCTACAGGCCTCTTGTATCTGACAGTTTTGTCATATAGATTCTCAGCAACCTTCTGCTCTTCTTGATAGTTGTAACTGAGAATGTGTGCCTACAAGTCCGTTCGGTTCCTCAGTCTAACAAAGGGCAGATTCCAGGACCCACAACATCTTATCATCATGTTTGTATGTAACTATAGCCTTAATATGTAACTAGTAATCCTGAAACTTGTGTTTCCCTTCTCCGATAGGGTCTGGTGTTTTCAGGTTGCCAAATATTTTTATGTACTTTTAAGGGCAACCAGCATTCACGGATTCAATGACCCTAGGTAATTTCTGGGCATCTGCATATTTGTATACAAGTTTGGGGATCCACATCACAAGAGAAAATCAGGGCATCTTGCTGATAACGAAAAGGAATTCCGGTCCTAGGAGTTCTCATTCGCCAGAATCTACAGGGCCTCTTGATAAGGTTTAATCAACAATCTGGGATTCAGGGTCCCTACATTTTTTAGAGCTAATAGCTCCATAGATACCTTTAATCTGTCATTACACATCCCCAGGAACATTCATGTCTCTTGATAGATGTAATCGAGTATCTGGAACAAATATAATTTTGTGTCTTATGAACATCTAGTAAGACAATCAGGTACCCCAGAAATAAAATGGCATATTGGTACAAAATCCCTCGATTCGGGTTACCTCAAACTACAGAAATTTCTTGTGGTCGGGCTGGTAGGAATTGGGACGTTGGGTTTAGGAGATTCCACATTTTGAAGACGTCTTGTTAAGGGGAACCAGAAATCTTGGATTCCAGTTCCCCAGTAACCATATGAGTGTTTTTTTCTTGATATTCAAACAACTGGAATTCTAGTTCAACAGGAAATATCTCAGTGCCTTGCTGAGAATGTAGCAGGAATCTAGGTAATGGGAGTCCTTATATACAGGAAACTACACGGCCTCTTGCTAAGGAAGAATAAGGGATTTTGCTTGCATGAGTCCTCAGCCCAAAAATCCACTGGGCGTCTTACTATGAGGTAACCATGAATCAGGTTTCTAATGTAGTAATCTGTGTAGTGGGAGTCCTCAAATACAGGAAACTGGACTGCCTATTGCTAAGAAAGAATAAGGAATCTGGGTTACACGTGTCCTCAATCTCTAAAAAACTTCAGGGCATCTTGCTAAGGGCTAAACACGAATCAGGGTTTTTGAAGCATGAATCTGTGGAAATGGGGTCATCATATACAGGCCAATACATGGCCTTTTGCTAAGAAAGAATAAGGAATCTGGGTTACGCGTGTTCTCTATCCCAAAAGAAATACAGGGCCTCTGGCTAAAGGCTAAACAAGAATGAGGGATTCGAAGCAGGAATTGGGGTAATACTCCTCATAAAAGGAAACTTCACGGGCTCTTGCTAAGGAAAAATAAGGAATATTTTTTACATGGTTCCACAATCACAAAATCTACATGGAGTCTTGCTAAGTGCTAAACAAGAATCAGGGTTTCAAAACAACCATCTGGGGAAAGGAAGTCCTCATATACAGGACACTACACAGCCTCCAGAGAAGGAAGAATACAAAATCTGTGTTACACAAGTCCTCAATCCGAATAAATTCTCAGGACGTCTTGCTACTGGACAAACAAGAATCAGGGCTTTGGACTCCCCTCATGTTTTGTAACTATTTTGCATGTGTATATTAGGAATCAGTCAATTCAGGACTCCCGCAACATTCTGGTCCTCTTGATAGATATAAACGTGTATATGTCACTACAAGTACGTTATGTTCCTCCGGACAACTAAGGACAGATTCCAGAACAAAACGGATCATATCGCCATATTTGGATGTAACTCTTTGTCTCAAGACGAACCTTGTAATTCTCAAACTTCCCTTTGAACTTTTATTTTGATAGCGTCCGAGGGTTTTGCAGTTGCCAAATATTTAATAAGTGTTTTTAAAGGTAACCAGGAATCACGGATTCCCCATCCCTAGGAAACTTGTGGGCATCTGTCTAATCGTATACAGAGTTTTGGAATATACATCAACAGGGAAAATCAAAGCATCTTGCAGGGAATGAAAAGGGAATACGGGTTCTTGGAGTTCTCATTCGCCGAAGTCTACAGGGCCTCTTGATGAGGTTTAATCAGGAATCTGGGCTTGTAGGTCCCCATATTGTTAGGGTGTCTTGTACAAGGGAACCAGGAATCTTGGATTCCAATTTCCCAAGAAACTTCTGGGGGTCTTTCAATTGATGTCCAAAAAACTTGAATACTGCATCCCCATGAAATATCTCGTTGTCTTGCTGAGAAAGAAGCAGGAATCTAGGTAATGTGCGAACTCATATACGGGAAACTTCATGACTCTTGCGAAAGATGAATAAGGAATCTGGGCTATATGGGTCCTCAATGCCGCAAATCTACAGTGAGTCTTGCTTAGGGCTAAACAACATCAGGGAATCGAGCACCCCTCATGTTTTAGAGCTATTTGGTATGGGGATATTACGAATCAACCATTCCTGGACTCCAGCAACTCTCTGGAACTCTTGATAATTGTGAAGGAGAATCTGGCAATAAAAATCCATTTAGATACTCAGAACCTCTGACTCCAGATCCAGGACACAGGAAATTCTCTCAGATTTTTTTGTATGTAAACCCTGACCTCAGTGTTACCTCATACCCCAGAAACTTCAGTGGCTCCTCTGTCCTTTATTAGGACTTTTTTGGTTTAAGTGTTCCATTTTTTTAGGAGGTATTATTGGGAGGAAACCAGGAATCTTAGATTCCATGTCCACAGACAGTTCTGGGTTTCGAGCACCCCTCATGTTTTAGAGCTATTTGTTATGTGGATATTACAAATCAATCATTCCTGGACTCCTGCAACTCTCTGGTACTCTTGATAGTTGTGAACGAGAATATGGCACTAAAAATCCATTTAGATACTCGGACCCTCTGACTCCAGATCCAGGACACAAGTAACTAACTTGGAATTTTTTTATGTAAGCCCTGACCTCAATATTATCTCATACTCCAGAAACTCCAGTGGCTTCACTGTTGGTTATTAGGACTTGGGATTTAGGTGCTCCATTTTTTTAGAAGGTATTATTGGGAGGAAATCAGGAATCTTAGATTCCACGTCTCCTGGCATATTCTTGTCATCTTTCTATAGGTATACCAGTGTCTGGACTTCCAGGCCTTCAGAAAACCTCTCGACGCTTTGCTTAGAACGAAATAGGAATCTGGGTCACTGTGTCCCTTGAAAGTTTCTACACGCTTTACTAAAGAGGAGCCAGGAACCTCAGTTTCCATGTAACTTGCAAACATCTGGGCATTTGCTGAATTATCCGTGGCTTAAGGCAGTGCTAATACCTAGGCATCGACAGGGACTTTAGCAAATGCTAATCTGGAATTTGGGAGTCCTGGTTCTCATATTATTCAGAGCAACGTCCTATATTAACAACACAATTGGGCATTGCCAATCCCGAGGAACCTGTTGCGCCTCTTTATAGTTGTAACTGCAAATCTGGCATACTGGCCGCTTGTTTCACATGGTCCTGTAAGGTTGGATTCCATAATCCACGAAATCATCTGCCATTTGTTAATGTGATTACTGGCTTCAGGTTTACCTCATAGTCCCAAAACTACTGCTGGACATTCATTTTCGCACTGAGAATGTGGGATTAGGGGTTCCCACATATTTAGGTGTATTCTTATGGGGGAACCATCAATCTTCGATTCCACGTTCCTGGGAAAATTCTTGGCGTATGTGTATTGGTATGTAAGAGTTTGTACTTCTACATCACCAGAAAACATCCGGGCATCTTCCTGATAATAAAAAAGAATGTGGGTTATGGGAGGCCTCAATCCATTTCTACAGGGCTCCATTATAAGGGCTTATCTGGAATCTGGGCTTCTCGTTCTCCAAATTCTTCAGAGCACGTTGCCACTTGGAAAGGACAAGTGTCATTATAGATTCCCAGCACCTTCTGGTCCTCTTCAATGTTGAAACCAAGAACCAGTCCGTGCAATTCAGTTGGGTTTCTCGGTACAACTAAAGCCAGATTACCAGACTAAGGCATCATCTCACCATATTTGTGTGTAACTCTTTTCTTAAGATGTACCCTGTAATCCTACAACTTCCATTTGTGAATCTATTTTATATTGCCTGGGGGTTTTGAGGTTGCTAAGCATGTAGTATATTTTTTTAAAGGTGACCAGAAATTACGGTTTCCACGTTCCTGGGAAACACCTGGGAATCTCTCTATTTGCCTACAGAATTTTTGGAATACAGATCCCCAGGGAAAATCAGGGCATCTTGCTGAGAACCAGCGAGAATGTGTGTTCAGGTGTCCTCAATTGTCGAAATCTATATTACATATTAATAAAGTTTAATGAGGCATCTGGGCTTGTAGGTCCTTCCATTTTTCAGAGCTACTTGCTGCGTGGATACCGAAAATCTATTATTACAGATCTAAGAAGATTCCGGTCCTTTTCATAGTTGTAATCGATGATCTGGACCTACAATTTCGTTTGTTTCTTATCAACATGTTCGGCCATAATCCAGTTGCCCCGGTATCAACCGGCATTTTGCGACAAATTACATCAAAACACCGAAATTTCCTGTGGAAATTGGGAAATTGGGATATTGGCTGGTGGAAATTGGGATATTGGGTTTAGAATATTCCACATTTTTATGATGTCTTCTTAAGGGGAACCTGGAAGCTTGGATTACGGTTCCCAGGTACTATACGGGAGTCTTTCTATTGATGTCCAAACAACTGGAATTCTATGTTCATCAGGAAATATCTCGGGTATTGCTGATAATTAAGCAGGAATTTTCTAAATGGTAGTCCTCATATACGGGAACCTACATGGCCTCTTAATACGGAAGAATAAGAAATCTGGATTACATGAATTCTCAAATACCAAAAACCTACAGGGAGTCTTACTAAGGGAGAAATCAGTAACATGGATTTGAAGCACGAATCTGGGGAATGGGAGTCCTCATACAGGAAACTTCACATCCTCTTGATAAGGACAAACAAGTAATCTGGGTTTCACCTGTCCTCGATCCTAAAAATCTGCAGGACGTTTTTCTAAGGGCTAAACAAGAATCAGAGTTTCGAAGCAGGAATCTCAGTAATGGGTGTCTTCATATACAGGAAACTACACAGCCTCTTCCTAAGAAAGAATAAGGAATCTAGTTTTCACAAGTCCTCAATGGTAAAAATCTACTAGGTGTCTTGCTAAAGGCTAAAGAAGAATCAGTATTTCGAAGCAAGGATCTGGAAATGGGAGACCTCATATACCGGAAACTACATGGGCTTTGCTAAGGAAGAATAACGAATCTGGGTTGCACGAGTCATCAATTCCAAAAATGTCCAGGGCGTCTTGGTATGGCCTACAAGACACGGAGTTCGACGTCCCCATATTTTTTGGAGCTGTTTCCTATGTGCATATTAGGAATCAATCATTCCAGATTTTGCACAACATTCTGGTCCTCTCGATAGTTAAAACGAAAATATGGCACTACAAGTCCATTTAGATTATGGATCCTCTAAGTCCAAATTCCAGGACACAAGTAATCACCTCGGGTTTTTTGAATGTAAGCCCTGAATTCAGGGTTACCTCGTAATCCCGAAACTTGTGGTGATTCAGTTATTCGGAATTAGGACCTTGGGTTTAGATGCTGCACCATGTTTAGAAGGTATTTTTGGGAGGGCACCAGGGTCTTGGTTTCCAAGTCCACAGGAACATTCTTGAGTCCTTCTATTTGGAGCCACTTGTCTGGACTTCTAGGGAACGGGAAACAGCTGGTCGTTCTTCTGAGAATGAAACAGGAATCTCAGACACTATGTCCCCAGAAAACTTCTACTCATGTTACCAATGTGGAACAAGGAAAATCAGTTTGCATGTGACCAGCAAACTCTGGGCAGTTGTTAATTTTTCCCTGGCTTAAGGTAGTTCTCATACCTAGGAGCCTACAGGAATTATTAAATGCTAATCAAGAATTTGAAGTCCCAGTCCCCACACTTTTCAGAACTAATTCCTGTATACATACCACAAATCTGTCATTGCCGATTTCCAGGAACCTGCTGCTGCTCTTCTTAGTTGTAACAGAGAATCTGGTCATCTGCTCGGCTTTTTTGCAGGAGGCTGTAAGGCCAGATCCCATAACCCAAGAAATCATGCCGCCATTTTTCATGTAATTTCTGACTTCTGGTTTACCTCTTAATCCAGAAACTACTGCTGGAAATTTAGATTGATATTCGTAACTTGGTATTAGGCATTCCCAAATATTTAGAACGTATTCTTAAAGGGGATCCAGCAATCTTGAATTCCATGCCACTTCTTACCTTTGTGCTTATGAGTATTTGTATATACAAGTTTGTACTTCCAGGTCGCGAGGTAACTTCCAGGAGTCTTACTGAAAACAAAAAGAATCTGGGTTACTGGGCCCACCAATCCAAGAATTCTACATGGACATATTATAAGGGCTAATCTGGAATTTGGGATTCTATTTCCACACATTCTTTAGGGCTACAGGCTTCTTGGATAAGACAATTTAGTCATTATAGATTCTCAGCAACTTTCTGGTCTTTTTGATAGTTATAAACGAGAATGTGGACTTACAATCCGTTGGGTTCCTTGGGACATCAAAAGACAGATTCCAGGACCCAAAGAATCTTATCGCCATATTTGTATGTAACTGTCACCTTAAGATATACCATGTAATACTAAAATATTTGTTTGTCTTTCTAATCCGATAGGGGCCTGGTGTTTTGAGGTTGCCAAATATTTTTTTCGTCTTTTAAGAGTAACCAGGATTCATGGATTCAACGACCCTAGGTAATTTCTGGGCATCTTCATATTTGTATACAGAGTTTTTGGATCCACATCACGAGGGAAAATCAGGGCATCTTGTTGAGAACGAAAAGGAAATCCGGTTCTAGGAGTTCTCATTCGCCAGAATCTACAGGGCCTCTTGATAAGGTTTAATCAGCAATCTGGGCTTCAGGGTCCCTCCATTTTTCAGAGCTACTATCTCTGTAGATACGCTTAATCTGTCATTACACATACCCAGGAGCATTCTATTCTCTTGATAGTTGTATTCGTGGATCTGGCCCAAATATCCTTTTGTGTCTTATGAACATCTAGGACCAAAATCAGGTACCCCAGGAATTAAAAGGCATATTGGTACAAAATCCCTCGATTCAGGTTACCTCAAATTATAGAAATTTCTTGTGGTCGGCCTGTTGGGAATTGGTACTTTGGGTTTAGGAATTTCCACATTTTAAAGAGGTCTTGTTAAGGGGATCCAGGAATCTTGGATTTCAGTTCCCCAATAATCTTATGGGAGTCTTTCTCTTGATATCCATAAAGCTGGAATTCTACATCAACAGGAAATATCTCAGCGACTTGCTGAGAATGAAGCAGGAATCTAGGGAATGGGAGTCCTCATATACAGGAAACTACATAGCCTCTTGCTAAGGAAGAATAAGGAATTTTGTTTGCATGAATCCTAAGCCCAAAAGTCCACAGGAGTCTTACTAAGAGGTGACTATGAATCGGGTTTTTAATGTAGGAATCTGGGTAGTGGGAGTCCTCAAATACAGGAAAGAGGGCAGCCTATTGCTAAGAAAGAATAAGAAATCCGGGTTACACGTGTCCTCAATCCCTAAAAAAACTCAGGGCTTCTTGCCAAGGGCTAAACACGAATCAAGTATTTTGAAGCATGAACCTGTGGAAATGTGGTCCTCATATACAGGCAAATACACGGCCTTTTGCTATGAAAGAATACGGAATCTTGGTTACACGTATTCTCTATAGCAAAAGAACTACAGGGCCTCTTTCTAAGGGCTAAAGAAGAATAAGGGATTCGAGGCAGGAATGTGGGTAATACTCCTGATAACATGAAACTCCGAGGCCTCTTGCTAAGGAGAAATAAAAAATCTATTTTACACGGTTCCTCAATCAGATAATGTACATGGCGTCTTGCTAAGGGCTAAAAAAGAATCAGTTTCAAAACAGGAATATGGGAAAGGGAGTCCTCATGTACATGACACTGCACAGCCTCCAGTGAAGGAAGAATAAGGAAAATGTGTTACACAAGTCCTCAATCCGAAAACTTCTCAGGATGTCTTGCTTCTGGACAAACAAGAATCAGGTATTCAAACTCCCCACAGGTTTTGGAGCTATTTCGCATGTGGATGTTAGGAATCAGTCAATTCAGGACTCCAGCAACATTCTGGTGCTCTTGATAGTTGTAAACGGGTATCTAGTATTACAAGTAAGTTAGGTTCCTCGGGACAACTAAGGCCAGATTCCAGCACATAAAGGATCATATTGCCATATTTGGATGAAACTTTTGGTCTCAAGATGAATTTTGTAATTCTCAGACTTCCATTTGTCTTGTTATTTTGAGACTGGCCGAGGGTTTTGCAGTTGCCAAATGTTTAGTAAGTATTTAAGTGTAATCAGGTATTACGAATTCCCCATCCCTAGGAAACTTGTGGGAATCTGTCTTTTTGTATAAAGAGTTTTGGAATACACATCGACAGGGAAAAACAAGTCATCTTGCTGAGAACGAAAAGTGAATCCGGGTTATTGGAGTTCTCATTCGCAGACGTCTAAAGGGCCTCTTGATAAGGTTTAATCAGGAATCTGGGCTCTAGGTCCCCATATTGTTAGGGTGTCTTGTACAAGGGAACCAGGAATCTTGGTTTCCAATTGCCTAGGAAACTTCTGGGGGTCTTCAAATTGATATCCAAACAACATGAATTCTACCTCACCACGAAATATCTCGGTGTCTTGCTGACAATAAAGTAGTAATCTGGGTAAAGTGAGTCCTCATTTACAGGAAACTCATGACTCTTGCGAAGGATGTATAAGGAATCTGGGCTACATGGGTTCAATATACCAAAAATATACAGTACGGCTTACTAAGGGCTTAACAAGATCAGGGCTTCAAGCACCCCTCATATTTTAGAGCTATTGTTATGTGGATATTCCGAATCAATCATTCCTGGACTCCAGAAACACTCTGGTACTCTTGATAGTTGTGAATGAGAATCTGGCACTACAAATCCATTTAGATACTCGGAAACTCTGACTCCAAACCCAGCACACAGGAAATTCTCTCAGATTTTTTGTATGTAAGACCTGACCTCAGTGTTACCTCGTACTCCAGAAACTACAGTGGCTCCCCTGTTCGTTATTAGGACTATTGGTTTAGGTGTTCCATTTTTTTAGGAGGTATTATTGGGAGGGAATCAGGAATCCTAGATTGCACGTCCCTAGGCATATTCTTGTCATCTTTTATGGGTATACAAGACTCTGGACTTCCAGGCCAACAGGAAACATCTCGTCGTTTTGTTTAGAACGAAATAGGAATCTGGGTCACTGTGTCTCTTGAAAGTTTCTACACGCTTTACTAAAGAGGAACCAAGAAAGTCAGTTTCCATGAAACTTGCAAACATCTGGGCATTTGCTAAATTATCCGTGGCTTAAGGCGGTGTTCATACCTAGGAAAAAACAGGGACTTTAGCAAAAGCTAATCGCAATTGTGGGCGTCCTGGTTCTCATATTATTCAGAGCAACGACCTATATGCATAACACAAATCGGGCATTGCTGATCCCCAGAAACATGTTGCACCTCATGACAGTTGTAACTGAGAATCTAGCCTACTGGTCCGTTTGTTTATCAGGGTCCTGAAAGACCATGTTCCTCAATCCACGCAATCATCTTCCATTTGATAATGTGACCACTGTCTTCAGGTTTACCTCGTAGTCCAGAAACTACCGCTGGACATTAGTTTTCGCATTGAGAATGTGGGATTAGGGGATCCCACATATTTAGGATGTATATTTAAGGGGGAAAATAGCAATCTTTGATTCCAGGTCACTGGGAAACTTCTTGGCGTATGTGTATTGGTATATAAGAGTTTGTACTTCCACGTCACCAGAAAATTTCTGGGCATCTTTCTGATAATAATAAAAGGGATGTGGGTTATGGGAGGCCTCAATCCATTTCTACAACATTCCGTTATAAGGACTTATCTGGAATCTGGGCTTCTAGTCCTCCAAATTCTTCAGAGCACGTTGCCACTTGGAAAGGACAAGTGTCATTATAGGTTCCCAGCAACCTTCTGGTCCTCTTGAATGTTGTAACCAAGAACCAGTCCGTGCAATTCAGTTTGGTTTCTCGGCACAATAAAGCCAGATTACAGGACTAAGGCATCATCTCGCCACATTTGTGTGTAACTCTTTTCTTAAGATGTACCCTGTAATCCTAAAATTTCCGTTTGTGAATCTATTTTTTATGGCCTGGGGGTTTTGAGGTTGCTAAGCATGTAGTCCATATTTTTAAAGGTAACCAGTAATCACGGATTCCACGTCCCTGAGAAAAGCTGGACATCTGTGTATTTGCATACAGACTTTTGGAATGCAGATCACCAGGGAAAATCAGGGCATCTTGCTGAGAACGAGAAGAGAATGCGGGTTCAGGGGCCCTCAATCGTCAAAATCAATATGGACTCTTGATAAAGTTTAATGAGGCATCTGGGATTGTAGGTCTTTCCATTTTTAAGAGCTACTTGCTGCATGGATACCTAAAATCTTTTATTACAGATCCAAGAACATTCCGGTCCTTTCGATAGTTGTAATCGAGGATCTGGACCTACAATTTTTTTTCTTTCTTATCAACATCTTCGCCCATAATCCAGTTCCCCAGGTATCAACTGGCATTTTGCAACAAAATCCCTTGTTTTGGGTTGCCTCAAAATACCGAAATTTCCTGTGGTCAGACTGGTGGGAATTGGGATATTGGGTGTAGAATATTCCACATTTTTATGATTCTCGTTATGAGGAACCTGGAAACTTGGATTACAGTTCCCAGGTACTATATGGGAGTCTTTCTATTGATATCCAAACAACAGGAATTCTATGGTCATCAGGAATTATCTCGGGTATTGCTGAGAATTAAGCAGGAATTTGCGAAATGGGAGTCCTCATATACGGGAAACTACATAGCCTCTTACTACGGAAGAATAAGGAATCTGGGTTCCAATAGTCCTCAAATCACAAAAAAACTAAAGAGCGTCTTACTAAGGGAGAAAAAATATCAGATACTTGAAGCACGTGTCTGGGGAATGGAAGTCCTCATATACAGGAACTACACAACCTCTTGCTGAGGACGAACAAGGAATTTGGGTTACACATGTCCTCCATCCTAAAAATCTACAGGGCGTCTTTTCAAGGGCTAAACAAGAATCAGGTTTTGAAGCAGGAATCTTGGTATTGGGCGTCTTCATATACAGGAAAATGCACAGGCTCTACCCAAGAATGGATGAGAATCTGGTTTTCAGGAATCCTCAATGCAAAAATCTATTGGGCGTCTTGCTAAGGGCTCAACAAAATCAGGGCTTTGAGCACCCCTCGTGCTTTAGAGCCATTTGTTATGTGGATATTATGAATCAATCATTACTGGACTCTAACAACACTCTGGTACTCTTGATAGTTGTGAATGAGAATCTGGTATTACAAGGCCATTTAGATACTCAGAACCTCTGATTCCAGATACAGGACACTACAAATTCTCTTTAATTTTTTGTATGTAAGCCCTGACTTCAGTGTTACCTCGTACTCCAGATATTTCAGTGGCTCTGCTGTTCGTTATTAGGACTTTGGGTTTAGGTGTTCAATTTTTTAGGAGGTATTATTGGAAGAGAACAAGAAATCTTAGATTCCACGTCCCCAGGAGTATTCTTGTCACCTTTCTATGGGTATACAAGAATCTGGACTTCCAGGCCAACAAGAAACATCTCGTCGTTTTGCTTAGAATGATATAGGAATCTGGGTCAGTGTGTCCCTTGAAAGTTTCTACAGGCTTTACCTAAGAGGAACCAGGAAACTCGGTTTCCATGTAACTTGCAAATATCTGTGCAATTGCTAAATTATCCGTGGCTTAGGGCAGTGCTCATACCTAGGAATTGACAGGGACAATAGCAAATGCTAATGTGGAATCTGGGAGTCCTGGTTCTCATATTATTCAGAGCAATGTTCTATATGCATACCACAAATCGGGCATTGCCATTCCCCAGGAACGTTTTGCAGCTCTTGATAGTTGTAAGTGAGAATCTGGCCAACTGGTCCGTTTGATTCACAGGGTCCTATAAGGCCAGATTCCACAATCCACGCAATCATCTGCCATTTGTTAATGTGATCACTGGCCTCAAGTTTGCCTCGTAGTCCAGAAACTACTGCTGGACATTCATTTTCGCATTTAGAATGTGGGATTAGGTGTTCCCACATATTTAGGATGTATACTTAAGGGGGAACCTGCAATCTTCGATTACAAGTCCCTCGGAAACTTCTTGGCGTATGTGTATTTGTTTGTAAAGTATGTACTTCTATGAAACCAGTAAACGTCCGGGCGTCTTCCTAATAATTAAAAAAGGAATGTGGGTTATGGGAGGCCCAAATCCATTTCTACAGGGCTCCGTTAAAAGGGTTTATCTGGAATCTGGGCTTCTTGTTCTCCAAATTCTTCAGAGCATGCTACCACTTGGAAAGGACATGTGTCATATAGATTCCCAGCAACCTTCTGGTCCTCTTGATTGTTGTAACCAAGAACCAATCCGTGCAATTCAGTTGGTTTCTCGGCATAACTGAAGGCAGACTACAGGACCAAGGCATCATCTCGCAATATTTGTGTGTAACTCTTGTCTTAAGATGTATCCTGTAATCCTAAAACTTCCATTTGTGAATCTATTTGATGAGGCCTGGGGGGTTGGGGTTGCTAAGCATGTAGTATATATTTTTAAAGGTAACCAGGAATCACGGATTCCACGTCCCTGGGAAAGAGCTGGGCATCTGTTTATTTGCATACAGAATTTTGGAATCCAGATCACCAAGGCAAATCAGGCTCTTGTTGAGAACGGGAAGACAATGCGGCATCAGGAGTCCTCAAACTTCAAAATCTATATGGCCTCTTGAAAAGGTTTAATGAGAAATCTGGAATTGTAGTTTCTTCCATTTTTCAGAGCTACTTGCTAAATGGATACCTAAAATCTCTTATTGCAGATCCAAGCGATTCCCGTCCTTTCGATAGTTGTAATTGAGTATCTGAACATACAATTTCATTTTTTTCTTCTCCACAACTTCGACCATAATCCAGTTACCCACGTATCAACTGGCATGTTGTGACAATATCCCTGGAAGCTTGGATTACACTTCCCAGGTACTACAAGGGATTCTTTCTATTGATATACAAACAACTGGAATTCTATGTTCATCAGGAAATATCTCGGGTATTGCTGAGAATTAAGCAGGAATTTTCGAAATGGGAATCCTCATATACAGGAAACTACATGGCCTCTTACTACAGAAGAATAAGGAATCTGGGTGACATGAGTCCTCAAATCCCCAAAACCTAGAGGGAGTCTTACTAAGGGAGAAAAAGTATCAGGGATTTGATGCTCAAATCTGGGGAATGGGAGTCCTCATATACAGGAAACTTCACAACCTCTTGTTAAGGACAAACAAGGGATCTGGGTGACACATGTCCTCCATCTGAAAATTCTACAGGGTATCTTTCTAAGGGCTAAACATGGATCAGGGTTTTGAAGGAAGACTCTCGGTAATGGTAGTCTTAACATAGAGGAAACTACACAGCCTCTACCTAAGAAAGGATAAGAAACCTGGTTTTCCCGAGACATCAATGCCAAAAATCTACTGGGCATCTTGTAAGGGCTCAACAAGAATTAGGATTTCGACGCAAGAATGGGAGTCCTCATATACAGAAAACGACACAGGCTCTTGCTAAGGAAGAAAGTGAATCTGGGTTACACGAGTCCCCAATTCAAAAACTGTTCAAGGCATCTTGATAAGGCCAACAAGACTCGGACTTCAACTTCCCCATATTTTTCAGAATTGTTTCCTATGTGCATATTAGGAATCACTCATTCCAGAAGTCCTGCAATATTCTGTTCCTCTCGATTGTTTAAAAGAAAATATGGCACTACAACATTTTTAGATTCTGGATCCTCTAACGCCAAATTCCAGGACACAAGTAATCATCTTGGGTGTTTTGAATGTAAGTCCTAGTTCAGGGTTACCTTGTACCCCAGAAACTTCTGGTAGTTCAGCTATTCGGTATTAGGACCTTGGGTTTAGATGTTGCAACATGTTTAGAAGGTATTTTTGGGAGGGCACCAGGGTCTTGGTTTACAGGTGCATAGGAGCATTCTGGAGTCTTTCTTTTGGGAACTACGTGTCTGGACTTCTGGGAAACGGGGAAATATCTGGTCGTTCTTCTGAGAACGAAGCAGGAATCTCGGACACTATATCCCCAGAAAGTTTCTACTCATATTACCAATGTGGAACAAGGAAAATCAGTTTGCATGTGACCAGCAAACTTCTGGGCAGTTGTTGACTTTTCCCTGGCTTAAGGTAGTTCTTATACCTAGAGGCCTACAAGAATTTGTTAAATGCTAATCAGGAATTAGGAGTCCCTCTCCCCACACTTTTCAGAACTAATTCCTGTATACATACCACATCTCTGTCATTATCGATTCCCAGGAACCTGCTGCTCCTCTTCTTAGTTGTAACAGAAAATCTTGCCATCTGCTTGGCTTTTTTTTTTCAGGAGGTTGTAAGGCCAGATTCCACAACCCAAGGAATCATGTCGCCATTTTTCGTGTAATTTCTGACTTCAGGTTTACATCCACATCCAGAAACTATTATTGGAAATTTAGATTGATATTCGAAAAATTGTGATTAGATGTTCCCAAATATTTATGACGTTTTCTTAAAAGGGATCCAGCAATCTTGGATTCCAGGGTCCTTCTGACCTTTTGGGCTTATGATTATTGGTATGCAATAGTTTGCACATTCACGTCACCAGGTAACTTCCGGGAGTCTTAATGAGAATAAAAAGAATCTGTTTTACGGGGGTCACCAATCAAAGAATTCTACATGGACACCTTATAAGGGCTAATCTGAAGTCTGGGATACTATTTTCATAGATTCTTTAGGGCTACAGGTGTCTTGGATATGATAATTTTTCATTACAAATTCTCAGTAACCTTCTGATCGTCTTGATAGTTGTAACCAAGAATGGGGACCCTCAAGTCCGTTGCGTTCCTTGGGACAACAAAGGGCAGATTCCAGGACCCAAAGAATCTTCTCGCCATATTGGTATGTAACTATCGCCTTAAGATGTACCTTTTAATCCTAAAACTTCTCTTTCTCCTTCTACTCTGATAGGGGCCTGGTGTTTTGAGGTTGCCAAATGCATATTACGTACTTTTAAGGGTAACCAGGATTCATGGATTCCACGACCCTAGGTAATTTGTATTACCTAATTTGACCCTAGGGTAATTTGACCCTAGGCATCTACCTATTTGTATAGAGTTTTTGGATCCACATCACGAGGGAAAATCAGGGCATATTGCTGAGAGGGAAAAGGAAATCCGGTTCTAGGAGTTCTCATTCGCCAGAATCTACAGGGCCTCTTGATAGGGTTTAATTAGCAATCTGACTTCAGGGTCCCTACATTTTTCAGAGATACGAGCTCCGTAGTTACCCTTAATGGTCACTACAGATCCCCAGGAACATTCTATTGTCTTGATAGTTGTAATCGAGGATCTGGCCCAAATATCCTTTTGAGTCTTATGAACATCTAGGACCATAATCAGGTACTCCAGGAATCAAATGGCACATTGGTAACAAATCTCTTGATTCAGGTTACATCAAATTACAGAAATTTCTTGTGGTAGGGCTGGTGGGAATTCGGATATTTGGTTTAGGAGATTCCACATTTTGGGGAGGTCTTGTTAAGCGGAACCAGGAATCTTGGATTCCAGTTCCCCAATAACCTTATTGAAGTCTCTCTCTGGATATCAAAACAACTGGAATGCTAGGTCACCATGAAATATCTCAGCGCCTTGCTTAGAATGAAGCAGGAATCTGGGAAATGGGAGTCGTCATATACAGGAAACTACACTGCCTCTTGCTAAGCAAGAATAAGGAAATTTGGTTGCACGAGCCCTCAGCCCAAAAATCCACAGTGCGTCTTACTAAGAGGTAACCATGAATCCGGTTTTTAATGTAAGAATCTGGGTAGTGGGAGTCCTCAAATACAGGAAACTGGACTGCCTATTGCTAAGAAAGAATAAGCAATCTGGGTTACACATGTCCTCAATCCCTAAAAAATTCAGGGTGTCTTGCTAAGGGTTAAACATGAATCAGGGTTCTTGAAACAAGAATTTGTGGAAATGGGGTCCTCATATACAGGTAAATACACTGTCTTTTGCTAAAAAAGAATAAGGAATCTGGGTTACACATGATCTCTACCCCAAAAGAACTACAGGGCCTCTTGCTAAGGGCTAAACAAGAATAAGGGATTTGAAGCAGGAATGTGGGTAATACTCCTCATAACAGGAAACTTCGACGCCTCTTCCTAAGGAAAATAAGGAATCTGTTTTATGTGGTTCCTCAGTTACAAAATCTACATGGCGTCTTGCTAAGGACTAAACAAGATTCAGCGTTTCAAAACAGGAACCTGGGGAAAGGGAGTCCTCATATACAGGACACTACATGGCCTCCAGCGAAGGAAGAATAAGGAATCTGTGTTACACGAGTCCTCAATCCGAAAAAGTTCTCAGGACGTCTTGCTACTGGACAAACAAGAATCAGGGCTTCGAGCCAACCTCATGTTTTGGAGCTATTTAGCATGTGGATATTAGGAATCAGTCAATTCAGGACTCCAGCAACATTCTGGTCCTCTTGGTAGTTGCAAACAGGTATCTCGCACTGCAAGTCCGTTAGGTTCCTCGGGACAACTAAGGTCAGATTCCAGCACAAAAGGGATCATTTCGCCATATTTGCATGTAACTCTTGGTGTCAAGATGAACTTTTTAATTCTCAAACTTCCATTTTTCCTTTTATTTTGAGAGGGGCCAAGGGTTTTGCTGTTGCCAAATGTTTAGAAAGTATTTTTAAAGGTAACCGGGAATCACGGATTCCCCGACCCTGGGAAACTTGTGGGCATCTCTTTTTAGTATACAGACTTTTGGAATACACATTGACAGGGAAAATCAAGGCATCTTGCTGAGAACAAAAAGGGAATCCGGGTTCTAGAGTTCTCATTCTTCGAAGTCTACAGGGTCTCTTGATGAGGTTTAATCAAGAATCTGGGCTTTTAGTTCCCCATATTGTTATGTGTCTTTAACAAGGGAACCAGGAATCTTGAATTCCAATTTCCCAGGAAACTTCTCGGAGACTCTCAATTAATATCCAACAACTTTAATTCTACATCACCACGAAATATCTCGGTGTCTTGCTGAGAATGAAGCAGGAATCTTGGCAATGGGAGTCTTCATATACAGGAAACTTTGTGACACTTGCGAAGGGTGAGTAAGGAATCTGGGCTACATGGGTCCTCAATACCAAAAATCTACAGCCTACGTCGTGAAAATGCTAAACAAGTTCAGGGCTTCAAGCATCCCTCATGTTTTAGAGGTATTTGTTATGTGGATATTATGAATCAATCATTCCTGGACTCCAGCAACACTCTGGTACTCTTGATAGTTGTGAACGAGAATCTGGCACTACAAGTCCATTTGAATACTCGGAACCTCTGATTCCAGGTACAGGACACTAGAAATTCTCTTGGATTCTTTGTATGTAAACCCTGACCTCAGTGTTTCCTCATACTCCAGAAACTTCAGCGGCTCCGCTGTTCGTTATTAGGACTTTGGGTTTAGGTGTTCAATTTCTTTATGAGGTATTATTGGAAGAGAACCAGGGATCTTAAATTCCACATCCCCAGGCATATTCTTGTCATCTTTCTATGGGTATACAATAGTAGGCCTTCCAGGCTATCAGGAAACATCTCTTCGTTTTGCTTAGAAGAAAATAGGAATCCGGGTCACTGTGTCCCTTGAAAGTTTCTACAGGCTTTACCTAAGAGGAACCAGGAAACTCGGTTTCCATGTAACTTGCAAACATCTGGGAATTTGCTTTATTATCCGTGGCTTAAGGCAGTGCTCATACCTAGGAATCAACAGGGACTTTAGCAAATCGTAATCTGGAATCTGGGAGTCCTGGTTCTCATATTATTCAGAGCAATGCCCTATATGCATACCACAAATCGGGCATTGCCGTTCCCCAGGAACGTGTTGCACCTCTTGATAGTTGTAACTGAGAATCTGGCCTACTGGTCCGTTTGATTCACAGGGTCCTCTAAGGCCAGATTCCACAATCCACACAATCATCTGCCATTTGTTATCATGATCATTGACCTCAGGTTTACCTCGTAGTCCAGAAACTACTGCTGGACATTCGTTTTCACGTTGAGAATGTGGGATTAGGGTTTCGCACATATTTAGGATGTATACTTAAGGGGGAACCAGCAATCTTCGATTCCAGGTCCCTGGGTAACTTCTTGGCGTATGTGTATTGGTATGTAGGAGTATGTACTTTTACGTCACCAGAAAACGTCCGGGTGTCTCCTGATAATAAAAAAATGAATGTGGGTTATGTGAGGGCTCAATCCATTTCTAGAGGGCTCCGTTTAAGGGCTTATCTCGAATCTGGGCTTCTTGTTCTCCAAATTCTTCAGAGCATGTTGCCACTAGGAAAGGACAAGTGTCATTAGAGATTCTCAGCAACCTTCTGGTCCTCTTGATTGTTGTATCCAATAATCAGTCCATGCAATCCAGTTGGGTTTCTCAGCACAACAAAAGGCAGATTACAGGACTAAGGCATCATCTCACAATATTTGTGTATAACTCTTGTCTCAAGATTACACTGTAATACTAAAACTTCCGTTTGTGAATTTATTTGATATGGGCTGGGGGGTTCGGGTTGCTAAGCATGTAGTACATTTTATTAAAGGTAACCAGGAATCACGGATTCCACGTCTCTGTGTAACAGCTGGGCATCTGTCTATTTGCATAAAGAATTTTGGAATCCAGATCGCCAGAAAAAATCAGGCACTTGCTGAGAATGAGGAGAGAATGCGTGTCCAGGGATCCTCAACCGTCAAAATCTATATGGCCTATTGGTAATGTTTAATGAGGAATCTGGGCTTGTAGAGCCTTCCATTTTTCAGAACTATTTGCTACGTGTATACCTAAAATCTCTTATTACAGATCCAAGTGATTCTGGTCGTTTCAATAGTTGTAATTGAGTATCTACACCTACAATTTCGTTTGTTTCTTATCCACATCTTTGGCCTTAATCCAGTTCCCCCAGTATCAACTGGCATTTTGCGAAAAAATCCCTTGCTTCAGGTTACCTCTAAGTACCGAAATTTACTGTGGTCAGGCTGGTGGAAATTGGAATATTGGGTATAGAATATTACACATTTTTATGATGTCTTGTATAGGGGAACCTGGAAGCTTGGATTACAGTTCCCAGGTACTATATGGGAGTCTTTCTATTGATATCCAAACAACTGGAATTCTATGTTCATCAGGTTAATATCTCGGGTATTGCTGAGAATTAAGCAGGAATTTGGAAATGGGAATCCTCATATACAGGAAACTACATGGCCTCTTACTATGGAAGAATAAGGAATCTGGGTTACACAAGTCCTCAAATCTCAAAAACCTACAGGGAGTCTTACTAAGGGATAAAAATATCAGGGATTTGAAATACGTATCTGGGGAATGGGTGTCCTAATATACAGGAAACTTCATAACCTCTTGCTAAGGATGAACAAGGATTATGGGTGACACCTGTCCTCGATCTGAAAAATCTATAGGCCATCTTTCTAAGGGCTAAACATGGATCAGGATTTTGAAACAGGACTCTCGGTATGGGATTCTTCATATACAGGAAACTACACAGCCTCTACCTAAGACAGGATAAGAACTCTGGTTTTCCTGAGAACTCAGTGCCAAAAATCTACTGGGCGTCTTGCTAACGGCTAAACAAGAATCAGGATTTCGAAGCTAGAATCTGGGGAATGGGAGTCCTCATACACAGGCAACTACACAGGCTCCTGCTAAGGAAGAGTAACGAATCTGGGTTACACGAGTCCTAAATTCCAAAACTGTTCAGGGTGTCTTGATAAGGCCTAAAGACTGGGAGTTCGATGTGCCCAGATTTTTCAGAGCTGTATCCTATGTGCATATTAGGAATCACTCATTCCAGAAGTCCCGCATCATTCTGGTTCTCTCGATAGTTTAAACGAAATTATGGCACTACAAGTCCATTTAATTTCTGGATCCTGTAATGCCAAATTCCAGGACACAAGTAATCATCTCGGGTGTTTTGAATGTAAGCCCTGAGTTCAGGATTACCTCGTACTCCAGAAACTTCTGGTAGTTCAGCTATTCGGAATTAAGTCCTTGGGCTTAGATGTTACACCATGTTTAGAAGGTATTTTTGGAAGGGCAGCAGGGTCTTGGTTCACAAGTCCATAGGAGCATTCTGGAGTCTGTCCATTGGGAGCCACGTTTCTGGACTTCTAGGAAACGGGGAAATATCTGGTCGTTCTTCTGAGAACGAAACAGGAATCTCAGATACTATGTCCCCAGAAAGTTTGTACTCAAGTTACCAATGTGGCACAAGGAAAATCAGTTTGCATGTGACCAGCAAACTTCTGGGCAGTTGTTAATTTTTCCCTGGCTTAAGGTAGTTCTCATACCTAGAGACCTACAGGAATTTTTAAATACTAATCAGGAATTAGGAATCCTAGTCCCCACACTTTTCAGAACTAATTCCTGTATACATACCACAAATCTGTCATAACCGATTCCCAGGATCCTGCTGCTCCTCTACTTAGTTGTAACAGAAAATCTTGCCATTTGCTTGACTTTTTTTGAAGGAGGCTGTAAGTCCAGATTCCACAACCAAAGGAATCATGTTGCCATTTTTCGTGTAATTTCTGAGTTCAGGTTTACTTCCTAATCCTGAAACTACTACTGGAATTTTAGATTGATATTCGTAACTTGGGATTAGGTTTTCCCAAATATTTAGGACGTTTTCTTAAAGGGGATTCAGCAATCTTGGATTCAAGGGCCCTTCTGACCTTTTTGGCTTATAATTATTGGTGTAAAATAGTTTGCTCTTCGACGTCGCCAGGTAACTTCTGGGAGTGTTACTGAGAACAAAAAATCTGGGTTACGGGGGATACCAATCCAAGGATTCTACATGGACACCTTATAAGGGCAAATCTGGAATCTGGGATTCTGTTTCCACACATTCTTTAGGGCTACAGGCCTCTTGAATATGACAATTTTTTCATTATAAATTCTCAGCAACCTACTGATCGTCTTGATAGTTGTTACCGAGAATGTGGACCCTCAAATCCATTGGGTTCCTCAGGACAACAAAGGGCAGATTCCAGAACCCAAAGAATCATATCGCCATATTTGTATGCAACTATTGCCTTAAGATGTACATTGTAATCCTAAAACTTATGTTTGTCCTTCTACTTCGATAGGGGCCTGGTGTTTTGAGGTTGCCAAATATTTATTACATAGTTTTATGGGTAACCATGATTCATGGATTCCATGACCCTAGGTAATTTCTGGTCATCTGACTATTTGTATACAGAGTTTTTGATCCACATCACAAGGGAGAAACAGTGCATCTTGCTGAGAACTAAAAGGAAATCCGGTTCTAGGAGTTCTCAATCGCCAGAGTCTACAGGGACTCTTGATAAGGTTTAATCAGCAATCTGGCTTCAGGGTCCCTACATTTTTCAGAGCTACTAGCTCTGTAGATACCCTTAATCGGTCATTACAGATCCCCAGGAAAATTCTATTCTCTTGATAGTTGTAAATGTTGATCTGGCCCAAATATAGTTTTGTGTCTTATGAACAGCTAGGACCATAATCAGGTACTCCAGGAATCAAATGGCATATTGGTATCAAATTCCTTGATTCCAGACACATCAAACTAGAGAAAATTCTTGTGGTCGGGTTGGTGGGAATTAGGACATTCTGTATAAGAGATTCCATATTTTGGGGATGTCTTGTTAAGTTTAACCAGGAATCTTGAATTCCAGTTCCCCAATAAGCTTATGGGAGTCTTTCTCTCGATATCCAAACAACTGGAATTCTAGGCCACCATGAAACACCTCAGCACCGTGCTGAGAATGAAGCAGGAATCTGGGTTATGGGAGTCCTCCTATACAGGAAACTACATAGCCTCTTGCTAAGGAAGAATAAGGAATTTTGGTTGCACGAGTCCTCAGTCCAGAAATCCACAGGGCATCTTACTAAGAGGTAACCATGAATCAGGTTTTTAATGTAGGAATCCGGGGAGTGGGAGTCCGCAAATACCGGAAACTGGACTGCCTATTGCTACAGACATATAAGGAATCTGGGTTACACGTGTCCTCAATACCTAAAAAACGTCCGGGCATCTTGCTAAGGGCTAAACACGATTCAGGGTTTGAAGCACGAATCTTTGGAAATGGGGTCCTCATACACAGGCAAAAACACGACCTTTTGCTAAGAAAGAATAAGGAATCTGGATTGCACGTGTTCTCTATCCCAAAAGAACTACAGGGCCTCTTGCTAAGGGCTAAACAAGAATAAGGGATTCGAAGCAGGAATGTGGGTAATACTCCTCATAACAGGAAACTTTGAGGCCTCTTCCTCAGATAAAATAAGGAATCAGTTTTACGTGGTTCCTCGATCACAAAAACTACATGATGTCTTCCTAAGGGCTAAACAAGAATCAGGGTTTCAAACAGGAATCTGGGGAAAAGGAGTCCTCATATACAGGACACTACACAGCCTCCAGCGAAGGAAGAATAAGGAATCTGTGTTACACGAGACCTCAATCCGAATATATTCTCAGACGTACTTGCTACCAGAGAAACAAGAATCAGGGCTTCGAGCTCCCCTCATGTTTTGGAGCTATTTAGCATGTGGATATTAGGAATCAGTCAATTCAGGACTCCAGCAACATTCTGGTCCTCTTGGTTGTTGTAAACGGGTATCTCGCACTGCAAGTCCGTTAGGTTCCTCGGGACAACTAAGGCCAGATTCCAGCACAAAACCGATCATCTCGCCATATGTGGATGTAACTCTTGGTCTCAAGATGAACTTTGTAACTCTCAAACATCCATTTGTCCTTTTATTTTGAGAGTGGCCAAGGGTTTTGCAGTTCCAAAATGTTTAGTAAGTATTTTTAAAAGTAACCAGGAATCACGGATTCCCTGACCCTAGGAAACTTGTGGGCATCTGTCTTTTTGTATACAGAGTTTTGGAATACACATCGACAGGAAAATCAAGGCATCTTACTGAGAACGAAAAGGGTATCCGGGTTCTTGTTCTCATTCGCTGAAGTTTACACGGCGTCTTGATGAAGTTAAATCAGGAATCTGGACTTTTAGGCCCCCATTTTGTTAGGGTGTCTTGTACAAGGGAACCAGAAATCTTGGATTCCAATTGCCCAGCAAACTTCTGGGGGTCTTTCAATAAGTATTCATACAACTTGAATTCTATATCACCACGAAATATCTCGGTGTCTTGCTGAGAATGAAGTAGGAATTGGGTAATGGGAGTCCTCATATACAGGAAACTTCATGACTCTTGCGAAGGATGAATAAGGAATCTGAGCTATATGAGTCCTGAATACCACTTATTTACAGCGCATCTTGCTAAGGGCTAAATAAGTTTAGGTCTTCGAGCATCCCTCATGTTTTAGAGGTATTTGTTATGTGAATATTACGAATCAATCATTCATGGACACCAGCAACACTCTGGTACTCTTGATAGTTGCGAACGAGAATCTGGCACTACAAGTACATTTAGATACTTGGAACCTCTGATTCCTGATACAGGACACTAGAAATTCTCTCGGATTTTTTGTATGTAAGCCCTGACCTCAGTGTTACCTCGTACTCCAGAAACGTCAGTGGCTCTGCTGTTCGTTATTAGGACTTTGGGTTTAGGTGTTCAATTTTTTAGGAGGTATTATTGGAAGAGAATCAGGAATCTTATATTTCACGTCCCCAAGCATATTCTTGTCATCTTTCTAAGGGTATACAAGAGTGTGGACTTCCAGGCCAACAGGAAACATCTCGTCATTTTGCTTAGAACGAAATAGGAATCTGTTTCACTGTGTCCCTTGAAAGTTTCTGCAGGCTTTACCTAAGAGGAACCAGGAAACTCGGTTTCCATGTAGCTTGCAAACATGTGGGCATTTGCTAAATTATCCGTGGGTTAAGGTAGTGCTCATACCTAGGAATCGACAGGGACTTTAGCAAATGCGAATCTGGAATCTGG
Source organism: Carlito syrichta (assembly GCF_000164805.1). Taxonomy (NCBI): domain Eukaryota; kingdom Metazoa; phylum Chordata; class Mammalia; order Primates; family Tarsiidae; genus Carlito; species Carlito syrichta. The sequence continues at coordinate 46,280 of NW_007244305.1, forward strand.
GAGTCCTGAATATTATATTACCCAGAGCAACGTCCTATATGCATACCACAAATTGGGCATTGCCATTCCGCAATAACGTGTTGCACCTCTTGATAGTTGTAACTGAGAATCTCTCCTACTGCTACGTTTGTTTCACAGGGTCCTATAAGGCAAGATTCCACAATTCATACAATCATCTGCCATTTGTTAATGTGATCATTGGTCTCAAGTTTACCTCGTAGTCCAGAAACTACTGCTGGGCATTCGTTTTTGCATTGACAATGTGGGATTAGGGGTTCCCACATATTTAGGATGTATACTTAATGGGGAACCAGCAATCATCGAATTCAGGTCCCTGGGAAACTTCTTGGCATATGTGTATTGGTATGTAATAGTATGTACTTCTACGTCACCAGAAAACGTCCAGGTGTATTCCTGATAATAAAAAAAGGAATGTGGGTTATGGGAGGCCTCAATCCATTTCTACAGGGCTCCGTTATAAGGACTAATCTGGAATCTGGGCTTCTAGTTCTCCAAATTCTTCAGAGCATGTTGCCACTTGGAAAGGACAAGTGTCATTATAGATTCCCAGTAACCTTCTGGTCCTCTTGATTGTTGTAACCAAGAACCAGGCCGTGAAATTCAGTTGGGTTTCTCAGCTCAACTAAAGGCAGATTATAGGACTAAGGCATCATCTCGCAATATTTGTGTGTAACTCTTGTCATAAGATGTACCCTGTAATCCTAAAATATCCGTTTGTGAATCTATTTGATATGGCCTAGGGGGTTGGGGTTGCTAAGCATATAGTACATATTTTTAATGGTAACCAGGAATCAAGCATTCCACATCCCTGGGAAACAGCTGGGCATCTGTCTGTTTGCATACAGAACTTTGGAATCCAGATTGCCAGGGAAAATCAGGCTCTTGTTGAGAACGAGAAGAGAATGCGGGATCAGGGGTCCTCAACCGTCAAAATCTATATGGCCTCTTGATAAGGTTTAATGAGGAATCTCGGCTTGTAGGTCCTTCCATTTTTCAGAGCTACTTGCTACGTGGATGACTACAATCTCTTATTACAGATTCAAGAGATTCCAGTTCTTTTGATAGTTGTAATTGTGTATCTGAATCTACAACTTCTTTTGTTTCTTATCCACATCTTCGGCCATAATCCAGTTCCCCAGGTATCAACTGGCATTTTGCGACAAAATCCCTTGCTTCAGGTTACCTCAAAATACCGAAATTTCCTGTGGTCAGGCTGGTGGAAATTGGGATATTGGGTTTAGAATATTACACACTTTTAAGATGTCTTGTTAAGTGGAAACTGGAAGCTTGGATTGCAGTTCCCAGGTGCTATAAGGGAGTCTTTGTATTGATATCCAAACAATGGGAATTCTATGGTCATCTGTAAATATCTCAGGTATTGCTGAGAATTGAGCAGGAATTTGCGAAATGGGAAACTTCATATATGGGAAACAACATGGCTTCTAACTATGAAGAATAAGGAATCTGGGTTACACGAGTCCTCAAACCCCAAAAACCTACAGGGAGTCTTACTAAGGGAGAAAAAGTATCAGGGATTTTTAGCACGTATCTGGGGAATGGGAGCTCTCATATACAGGAAACTTCACAATCTCCCGCTAAGGACCAACAAGGAATCTGGGCGACACATGTCCTCGATTCAAAAAATCTACAGTTCATCTTTCTAAGGGCTAAACATGGATCAGGGTTTCGAAGAAGGACTCTTGGTAATAAGAGTCTTCATATACAGGAAAGTACACAGCCTCTACCTAAGGAAGGATAAGAAATCTGTTTTTGACTACTCCTCAATGCCAAAAATCTACTCATTGTCTTGCTAAGGGCTAAACAAGAATCAGGATTTGGAACCAAGAATCTGGGGAATGGGAGTCCTCATATACAGGAATGTACACGGGCTCTTGCTAAGGAAGAATAACGAATCTGGGTTACACGAGTTCTAAATTCCAAAAATGTTCAGGGCGTTTTGATAAGGCCTACAAGACTAGGACTTCGACGTCCCCATATTTTTCAGAGCTGTATCCTATGTGCATATTAGGAATCACTCATTCCAGAAGTCCGGCAACATTCTGGTCCACTCGAGTGTTTAAACGAAAATATGGCACTACAAATCCATTTTGATTCTGGATCCTCTAACGCCAAATTCCAGTAAACGAGTAATCATTTCGGGTGTTTTGAATGTAAGCCCTGAGTTCTGGGTTACCTCGTACTCCAGAAACTTCCGGTAGTATCAGCAATTCGGAATTAGGAACTTGGGTTTAGATGTTGCACCATATTTAGAGGGTATTTTTGGGAGGGCACCAGGGTCTTGGTTTGCAAGTCAATAGGAGCATTCTGGAGTCTTTCTATTGAGATCCACATGCCTGGACTTCTAGGAAACCGGGAAATATCTGGTCGTTCTACTGAGAACGAAACAGGAATCTTGGACACTATGTCCCCAGAAAGTTTCTACTCATGTTAGCAATATGGAACAAGGAAAATCAGTTTTCATGTGACCAGCAAACTTCTGGGCAGTTGTTGATTTTTCCCTGGCTTAATGTAGTTGTCATACCTAGAGACCTACAGGAATTTGTTAAATGCTAATCAGGAATAAGGAGTCCCAGTTCCGACAGTTTTCAGAACTAATTCCTGTATACATACCACAAATCTGTCATTACCGATACCCAGGAACCTGCTGCTCCTCTTCTTAGTTGTAACAGAGAATCTGGTCATCTGCTTGGCTTTTTTTGCAGGAGGATTTAAGGAAAGATTCCACAACCCAAGGAATTATGTTGCCATTTTCCGAGTAATTTCTGACTTCAGTTTTACCTCCTAATCCAGAAACTACTACTGGAATTTTAGATCGGTATTCGTAACCTGGGATTAGGTTTTCCCAGATATTTAGGACGTTTTCTTAAAGAGGATCCAGCAATCTTGGATTCCAGGGCCCTTCTGACCTTTTGGGCTTAGGATTATTGGTATATAATAGTTTGAACTTCCACATCGCTAGGTAACTCCTGGGAGTCTTACTGAGAACAAAAAGAATCTGTGTTACGGAGGTGGCCAATTCAAGAATTCTACATGGACACCTTATAAGGGCTAATCTGGAATCTGGGATCCTATTTCCACACATTCTTTAGGGCTACAGGCCTCTTGCATATGACAACTATGTCATTATAAATTCTCAGCAACCTTCTGATAGTTTTGATATTTGTAACCGAAAATGTGGACCCTCAAGTCCGATGGGTTCCTCAGGACAACAAAGGGGAGATTCCAGGACCCATATAATCTTATCACCATATTTGTATGTAACTATTGCCTTAACATATACCTTGTAGTCCTAAAACTTCTGTTTGTTCTTCCACTCCGATAGGGGCCTGGTGTTTTGTGGTTGCCAAATATATACACGAACTTGTAAGGCTAAGCAGAATTCATGGATTCCACTACCCTAGGTAATTTTAGGCATCTGCTTATTTTTATACAGAGGTTTTAAATCCAGATCATGAGAAAAAATCAGGGCATCTTCTAGAGAACGAAAAGGAAATCCAGTTCTAGGACTTCTCATTCGCCAGAATCTACAGGGCCTCTTTATAAGGTTTAATAAGCAATCTGATTTCAGGGTCCTTACATTTTTCAGAGCTACTACCTCCATAGATACCCTTAATCCGTCATTACAGATCCCCAGGAATATTCTATTCTCTTGATAGTTGTAATCGAGGATCTGGCCCAATATCATTTTGAGTCTTATGAATATCTAGGACCATAATCAGGTACTCCAGGAATCAAATGGCATATTGGTACCAAATCCCTTGATTCAGGCTACATCACACTACAGAAATTTCTTGTGGTCAGACTGGTGGGAATTGGGACATTGGGTTTAGGAGATTCCACATTTTGGTGGGGTCCTGTTAAGTGGAACCAGGAATCTTGGATTCCAGGTCCCCAATAAACTTATGGGAGTCTTTCTCTTGATATCCAAACAATGGGAATTCTAGGTCACCATGAAATATCTCAGCGCCTTGGTGAGAATGAAGCAGGGATCTGGGTAATGGGAGTCCTCATATACAAGAAACTACACTGCCTCTTGATAAGTAAGAATGAGGAATTTTGGTTGCATGAGTCCTCAGCCCATAAATCAACAGGGCGTCTTACTAAGAGGTAAGCATGGATCAGGCTTTTAATTTAGGAATATGTGTAGTGGGAGTCCTCAAATACAGGAATTTGGACTGCCTATTGCTAAGAAAGAATAAGGAATCTGGGTTATACCTGTTCTCCATCCCTAAAAAATCAGGACGTCTTGCAAAATGCTAAACACGAATCAGGGTTTTGAAGCAAGAATCAGCGGAAATGTGGTCCTCATATACAGGCAAATACATGGCCTTTTGCTATGAACGAATAAGGAATCTGGGTTACATGTGATCTCTATCCCAAAAGAACTACGGGTCCTCTTGCTAAGGGCTAAACAAGAATAAGGGATTCGAAGCACTAATGTGGGTAATACTCCTCATAACAGGAAACTTCGAGGCCTCTTCCTAAGGAAAAATAAGGAATCTGTTTTACGTGGTTCCTCAATCACAAAATCTATATGGCGTCTTGCTTAAGGCTAAACAAGAATCAGGGTTTCAAAACGGGAATCTGGGAAAAGGGAGTTCTCATATACAGGGCACTACACAGCCTCCAGCAAAGGAAGAATAAGGAATCTGTGTTACACGAGCCCTCAATCCGAAATTATTCTTAGGACGTTTTGCTACTAGACAAACAAGAATCAGGGCTTCAAGCTCCCCTCATGTTTGGAGCTATTTAGCCTGTGGATATTAGGAATCAGTCAATTCAAGTATCCAGCAACATTCTGGTCCTCTTGGTACTTGTAAACGGGTATCTTGCACTGCAAGTTCGTTAGGTTCCTCAGGACAACAAAGGCCAAGTTCCTGCACAAAAGGGATCATCTCGCCATATTTGCTTGTAACTCTTGGTCTCAAGATGAACTTTGTAATTCTCAATCTTCCATTTGTCCTTTTATTTTGAGAGGGGCCGAGGGTTTTGCAGTTGCCAAATGTTTAGTAAGTATTTTTAAAAGTACCAAGGAATCACGGATTCCCTGACAATAGGACACTTGTCGGCATCTGTCTTTAGTATACAGTTTTGGAATACACATTGACGGGGAAAATTAAGGCATCTTCTGAGAACGAAAAGAGAATCTGGGTTCTTGAGTTCTCATTCACCGAAGTCTACAGGGCCTCTGTTGAGGTTTAATCAAGAACCTGGGCTTTTAGTTCACCATATTGTTAGGGTGTCTTGTACAAGCGAACCAGGAATCTTGGATTCCAATTGTCCAGAAAACTTCTGGGAGACTTTCAATTGATATCTAAACAACTTTAATTCAACATCACCACGAAATATCTCGGTGTCTTGCTGAGAATGAAGCAGGAATCTGGGTAATGGGAGTCCTCATATACAGGAAACTTCATGACTCTTGCGAAGGATGAATAAGGGATCTGGGCTACATGGGTTCTCAATACCAAAAATCTATAGCACGTCTTGCTAAGGGCTAAACAAAATCAGGGCTTCGAGCACCTCTCATGTTTTAGAGCTATTTAGTATGTGGATATTACGAATCAATCATTCCTGTCCTCCAGCAACATTCTGGTGCTCTTGATAGTTTCGAACAAGAATCTGGCACTAGAAGTCCATTTAGATACTCGGAACCTCTGATTACAGATACAGGACACTAAAAATTCTTTCGGATTTTTTGTATGTAATCCCTGACCTCTGTGTTACCTTGTACTCCAGAAACCTCAGTGTCTCTGCTGTTCGTTATTAAGACTTTGGGTTTAGGTGTTCAATTTTTTAGGAAGTTTTATTGGAAGAGAACCAGGAATCTTAGATTCCATGTCCCCAGGCATGTTCTTGTCATCTTTCTATGGGTATACAAGAGTCTGGACTTCCAGGCCAACAGGAAACATCTCGTCGTTTTTCTTAGAATGAAATAGGAATCTGGGTCACTGTGTCCCTTGAAAGTTTCTACAGGCTTTACCTAAGAGGAGCCAGGAAATTCGGTTTCCATGTAACTTACAAACATCTGGACATTTGCTAAATTATCCGTGGCTTAAAGCAGTGCTCATACCTAGGAATCGACAGGGACTTTAGCAAATGCTAATCTGGAATCTGGGAGTCCTGGTTCTCATATTATTCAGAGCAACGTCCTATATGCATACCACAAATTGCACATTGCTGTTCCCAAGGAACGTGTTGCACCTCCTGATAGTTGTAGCTGAGAATCTCGCCTACTGCTCCGTTTGTTTCACAGGATCCTGTAAGGCCACATTCCACAATCCACACAATCATCTGCCATTTTTTAATGTGATCACTGGTCTCAAATTTACTTCGTAGTCCAGAAACTACTGCTGGACATTCGTTTTCATATTAAGAATGTGGGATTAGGGCTTCCCACATATTTAGGATGTATACTTAAGGGGGAAACAGCAATCTTCGATTCCAGGTAACTGGGAAACTTCTTGGCATATGTGTATTTGTAGGTAGGAGTATGTACTTCTACATCACCAGAAAACGTCCGGGCTTCTTCCTCAGAATAAAAAAAGGAATGCGGGTTATGCGAGGCCTCAATCCATTTCTACAGGGTTCTGTTATAAGGGTTTATCTGGAATCTGGGCTTCTTGTTCTCCAAATTCTTCAGAGCATGTTGCCACTTGGAAAGGACAAGTGTCATTATACATTCCCAGCAACCTTCTAGTCCTCTTGATTGTTGTAACCAATAACCAGTCCATGCAATCCATTTGGGTTTCTCGGCACAACTAATCGCAGATTACAGGAGTAAGACATCATCTCGCAATATTTGTGTGTAACTTTTCTCTTAAGATGTACCCTGCAATCCTAATACTTCCGTTTGTGAATCTATTTGATATGGCTGGGGGGTTTGGGGTTGCTAAGAATGTAGTACATATTTTTAAAGGTAACCAGGAGTCACGGTTTCCAAATCCCTGGGAAACAGTTGGGCATCTGTCTATTTGCATACAGAATTTTGAAATCCAGATCGCCAGGAGAAATCAGGCTGTTCCTGAGAACGGGAAGAGAATGTGGGTACAGGGGTCTTCAACCGTCAAAATCTATATGGTCTCTTGATAAGGTTTAATGAGGAATCTGGGCCTTTAGGTCCTTCCATTTTTCAGAGCTATTTACTACGTGGATACCTAAAATCTCTTATTGCATATCCAAGCGATTCTGGTCCTTTCGATAGTTGTAATTGAGTATCTGAACCTACAATTTCGTTTGTTTCTTATCCACATCTTCAGCCATAATCCATTTTCCCAGCTATATACTGGCATTTTGCGACAAAATCCCTCGCTTCAGGTTACCTGAAAATACCGAAATTTCCTGTGGACAGGCTGGTGGAAATTGCGACAGTTGGTTTAGAATATTCCACAATTTTACTATGTCTTGTTAAGGGGAACCTGGAAGCTTGGATTACAGTTCCCAGGTACTATATGGGAGTTTTCTATTGATATCCAAACAACTGGAATTCTATGTTCATCAGGAAACATCTCAGGTATGGCTGAGAATTAAGCAGAAATTTGCGAAATGGGAATCCTCATATACAGGAAACTACATGGCCTCTTACTACAGAAGAATAAGGAATCTGGGTTACATGAGTCCTCAAATCAAAAAAATATACAGGGAGTCTTACTAAGGGAGAAAAATATCAGGTATTTGAAGCACGAATGTGGGAAATGAGAGTCCTCATATACAGGAAAATTCACAACCTCTTGCTAAGGACGAACAAGGGATCTGGGTGACACATGTCCTCTATCCGAAAAATCTACAGGGCGTCTTTCTAAGTGCTAAACATGTATCAGGGTTTTGAAGCAGGACTCTCGGTAATAGGAGTCTTAACGTAGAGGAAACTACAGAGCCTCTACCTAAGAAAGGATAAGAAATCTGGTTTTCCCTAGACCACAATGCCAAAAATCTACTGGGCGTCTTGCTAAGGGCTAAACAAGAATCAGGATTTCAAAGCAAGATTCTGGGGAATGGGAGTCCTCATATACAGGAAACTACACGGGCTCTTGCTAAGGAAGAATAACGAATCTGGGTTACATGAGTCCTCAATTCAAAAAATGTTCAGGGCATCTTGACAAGGCCTACAACACTCGGACTTCAACGTCCCTACATTTTTCAGAGCTGTATCCTATGTGCATATTAGAAATCACTCATTCTAGTAGTCCCACAACATTCTGGTCCTCTCAATAGTTTAAAAGAAAATATGGCACTACAAGTCATTTACATTCTGGATACTCTAACTCCAAATTCCAGGACACAAGAAATCATCTCGGGTGTTTTGAATGTAAGGCCTGAGTTCAGGGTTACCTCATACTCCAGAAACTTCTGGTAGTTTAGCTATTCGGAATTAAGAACTTGGGTTTAGATGTTGAACCATGTTTAGAAGTTGTTTTTGGGATGGCACAAGGGTCTTGGTTTACAAGTTAATAGGAGCATTCTGGAGTCGTTCTATTGGGAGCCACGTGTTTGGACTTCTAGGAAACGGGAAAATATCTAGTCGTTCTTCTGAGAACAAAACAGGAATCTCGGACACTATGTACCCAGAAGGTTTCTACTCATGTTACCAATGTGGAACAAGGAAAATCAGTTTTCATGTGACCAGCAAACTTCTGGGCAGTTGTTGATTTTTCCCTGACTTAAGGTAGTTCTCATAGCTAGAGGCCTACAGGAATTTGTTAAATGCTAATCAGGAATTAGGAGCCCCAGTCCCCACACTTCTCAGAACTAATTCCTGTATACATACCACAAATTGTCATTACCAATTCCCAGGAACCTGCTGCTCCTCCTCTTAGTTGTACCAGAGAATCTGGCCATCTGCTCGGCTTTTTTTGCAGGAGGTTGTAAGGCCAGATTCCACAACCCAAGGAATCATGTTGCCATTTTTCGTGTAATTTCTGACTTCAGGTTTACCTCCTAATCCAGAAACTACTGCTGGAATTTTAGATTGATATTCGTTACTTAGGATTAGGTGTTGCCAAATATTTAGGACGTTTTCTTGAAGGGGATCCAGCAATCTTGGATTTCAGGGCCCTTCTGAACTTTTGGAGTTACGATTATTGGTATATAATAGTTTGCACTTCCACGTTGCCAGGTAATGTCCGGGATTCTTACTGAGAACATGAAGAATCTGGGTTACGGGGGTCACGAATCCAAGAATTCTACATGGACACCTTATAAGGGATAATCTGGAATCTGGGATTCGATTTCCACACATTCTTTAGGGCTACAGTCCTCTTGGATATGATAATTTTTCATTATAAATTCTCAGCATCCTTCGAAACGTCTTTGTTGTAAGCGAGAATGTGGAAACTCAAGTTTGTTGGGTACCTCGGGACAGCAAAGGCCATATTCCAGTACCCAAAGGATCTTATGGCCATATTTGTATGTAACTGTTGCCTTAAGATGTACCTTGTAATCCTAAAACTTCTGTTTGTCCTTCTACTCCGATAGGGGCCTTGTGTTTTGTGGTTCCCAAAATATATTATGTACTTTTAAGGGTAAGCAGGATTCATGGATTCCACGACCCTAGGTAATTTCTGCCTTCTGCCTATTTTTATACAGAGTTTTTCAATCCAGATCACGAGAAATAATCAGGGTATCTTCCAGAGAACAAAAAGGAAATCCAGTTTTAGGAGTCCTCATTCTCCAGAATCTACATGGCCTCTTGATAAGGTTTAATCAGCAATCTGGCTTCAGGTTCCCTACATTTTTCAGAGCTTCTAGCTCCGTAGATACCCTTAATCAGTCATTAGAAATTCCCAGGGACATTATATTCTCTTGATAGTTGTAATCGAGGATCTGGCCCAAATATTCTTTTAAGTCTTATGAACATCTAGGACCATAATCAGGTACTCCAGGAAATTAATGGCATATTGGTACCAAATCCCTTGATTCAGGTTACATCAAACTACGGAAATTTCTTGTGGTCAGGCTGGTGGGAATTGGAACATTGGGTTTAGGAGATTCCACTTTTTGAGGAAGTCCTGTTAAGTGGAACCAGGAATCTTGGATTCCAGTTCCCCAATAACCTTATGGGAGTCTTTCTCTTGATATCCAAACAACTGGGATTCTAGGTCACCATGAAATATCTCAGTTCCTTGCTGAAAATGAAGCAGGAATACGGGAAATGGGAGTCCTCATATACAGGAAACTATACTGCTTCGTGCTAAGTAAGAATAAGGAATATTGGTTGCACAAGTACTCAGCCCAAAAATCCACAGGGCATCTTACTAAGAAGGTAACCATGAATCAGGTTTTTAATATAGGAATCTGGGTAGTGGGAGTCCTCAAATACAGGAATCTGGACTGCCTATTGCTAAGAAAGAATAAGGAATCTGGGTTACATGTGTCCTCAATCCCTAAAAAACTTCAGGGCGTCTTGCTAAGGGCTAAACAGGAATCAGGGTTTTTGAAGCAAGAATCTGTGGAAAAGGGGTCCTCATATACAGGCAAATAAACAGCCTTTTGCTAAGAAAAAATAAGGATTCCGGGTTACACGTGATCTCTATCCGAAAAGATCTACAGGGCCACTTCCTAAGGGCTAAACAAGAATAAGGGATTCGAAGCAGGAATGTGGGTAATACTCCTCATAACCGGAATCTTTGAGGCCTCTTCCTAAGGAAAAATAAGGACTCTGTTTTACACGTTTCCTCGTTCACAATATTTCCATGGCATCTTGCTAAGGGCTAAACAAGAATCAGCGTTTCAAAACAGGAATCTGGGAAAAGGGAGTCCTCATATACAGGACACTACACGGCCTCCAGCAAAGGAAGAATAAGGAATCTGTGTTTCACGAGTCCTCAATCCGAAATAATTCTCAGGACGTCTTGCTACTGGACAAACAAGAATCAGGGCTATAAGCTCCCCTCATGTTATGGAGCTATTTAGCGTGTGGATATTAGGAATGAGTCAATTCAGGACTCCAGCAACATTCTGGTCCTCTTGGTAGTTGTAAACGGGTATCTCACACTGCAAGTCCGTTAGGTTGCTCGGGAAAACTAAGGCCAGATTCCAGCACAAAAGGAATCATCTCGCCATATTTGCATGTAACTCTTGGTCTCAAGATGAACTTTGCAATTCTCAAACGTCCATTTGTCCTTTTATTTTGAGAGGAGCCTAGGGTTTTGCAGTTGCCAAATGTTTAGTAAGTATTTTTAAAGGTAACCCAGAATCACGGATTCCCCGACACTAGGAATCTTGTGGGCATCTGTCTTTAGTATACAGAGTTTTGGAATACACATCGACAGGGAAAATCAAGGCATCTTGATGAGAACAAAAAGGGAATCCGACTTCTGGAGTTCTCTTTCGCCAAAGGCTACAGGGCCTCTGATGAGGTTTAATCAGGAATCTGGGTTGTGAGGTCCCCATATTGTTAGGGTGTCTTGTACAAGCGAACCAGGAATCTTGGATTCCAATTGCCCTGGAAACTTCTGGGAGACTTTCAATTGATATCCAAACAACTTTAATTCTATATCACCACAAAATATCTCGGTGTCTTGCTGAGAATGAAGCAGGAATCTGGGTAATGAGAGCCCTCATATTCAGGAAAATTCATGACTCTTGCGTAGGATGAATAAGGAATCTGGGCTACATGGGTCCTCAATACCGAAAATCTACAGCACGTCTTGCTAAGGGCTAAAAAGATCAGGGCTTCGAGCACCCCTCATGTTTTAGAGCTATTTAGTATGTGGATATTACGAATCAATCATTCCTGGACTCCAGCAACACTCTGGTATGCTTGATAGTTGTGAACGAGAATCTGGCACTAGAAGTCCATTTAGATACTCGGAACATCTTCTTCCAGATACAGGACACTGGAAATTCTCTCGGACTTTTAGTATATAAGCCATGACCTCAGTGTTGCCTCGTACTCCAGTAACTTCAGTGGCTCTGCTGTTCGTTATTAGGACTTTAGGTTTAGGAGTTCAATTTTTTAGGAGGTATTATTGGCAGAAAATCGGGAATCTTAGATTGCACGTCCCCAGGCATATTCTTGTCATCTTTCTATGGGTATACAAGAGTCTGGACTTCCAGGCCAACAGGAAATATCTCATCGTTTTGCTTAGAACGAAATAATAATCTGTTTCACTGTGTCCCTTGAAAGTTTCTGCAGGCTTTACCTAAGAGGAACCAGGAAACTCGGTTTCCATGTCATTTGCAAACATCTGAACATTTCCTAAATTATCCGTGGCTTAAGGCAGTGCTCATGCCAAGGAATTGATAGGGACTTTAGCAAATACTAATCTGGAATTTGGGAATCCTGGTTCTCATATTATTCAGAGCAACTTCCTATATGCATACCACAAATCAGGCATTGCTGTTCCCCAGGAACGTGTTGCACCTCTTGATAGATGTAACTGAGAATCTGGCCTACTGCTACGTTTGTTTCACAGGGTCCTGTAAGGCAAGATTCCTCAATCCACGCAATCATCTGCCATTTATTAATGTGATCACTGGTCTCACGTTTACCTCGAAGTCCAGAAACTACTGCTGGACATTCGTTTTCGCATTGAGAATGTGAGATTAGTGGTTCCTACATATTTAGGATATATACTTAAGGGGGAACCAGTCAACTTCGATTCCAGTTTCCTAGGAAACTTCTCGGCGTATGTGTATTGGTATGTAAGAGTATGTACTTCTACACCACCAGAAAACATCTGGCCGTCTTCCTGATAATAAAAAAAGGAATGTGGGTTATGGGAAGCTTCAATCCATTTCTACAGGGTTCCGTTATAAGGGCTTATCTGGAATCTGATCTTCTAGTTATCCAAATTCTTCAGAGCATGTTGCCACTTGGAAAGGACAGTGTCATTATAGATTCCCAGTAAGCTTCTGGTCCTCTTGATTGTTGTAACCCAGAACCAGTCTGTGAAATTCAGTTGGGTTTCTTGGCACAACTAAAGGCAGATTACAGGACTAAGGCATTATCTCGCAATATTTGTGTGTAACTCTTGTCTTAAGGTGTACTGTGTAATCCAAAAACTTCCGTTTGTGAATCTATTTGATATGGCCTGGGCGGTTGTGGTTCCTACACATCTAGTATATATTTTTAAACATAACCAGGATTCAGGGATTCCACGTCCCTGGAAACAGCTAGGCATCTGTCTATTTGCATACAGAATTTTGGAATCCTGATCACCAAGGAAAATCAGGCTCTTGCTGAGAACGAGAAGAGAATGCAGGATCAGGGGTCTTCAATCGTCAAAATCTGTATGACCTCTTGATAAGGTTTAATGAGGAATCTGGGCTTGTGGTTCCTTCCATTTTTCAGAGCTACTTACTCCGTAAATACTTAAAATCTCTTATTACAGATCCAAGCGATTCCGGTCCTTTTGATAGTTGTATTTGAGTATCTGAACCTACAATTTCCTTTGTTTCTTATTCAAATCTTCCGCCATAATCCAGTTTCCCACGTGTCAACTGGCATTTTGTGACAAAATCCCCGCTTCAGGTTACCTTAGAATACCGAAATTTCCTGTGGTCAGTCTGGTGAAAATTGGGATATTGGTTTTAGAATATAACACATGTTTACAAAGTCTTGTGTAGGGGAACCTGGAAGCTTCGAATACAGTTCCCAGGTACTATATGGGAATCTTTCTATTGATAGCCAAACAACTGGATTTCTATGTTCATCAGAAAATATCTTAGGTATTGCTGAGAATTAAGCAGTAATTTTTGAAATGGGAATTCTCATATACAGGAAACTACATGGCCTCTTACTATGGAAGAATAAGGAATCTGGGTTACACGAGTCCTCAAATCCAAAAAACCTACAGGGAGTCTTACTAAGGGAGAAAAAGTATCAGGGATTTGAAACACGAATCTGGGGAATGGAAGTCCTCATATACAGGAAACTTCACAACCACTTGCTAAGGCCGAACAAGGAATCTGGGTGACACATATCCTCAATCCGAAAAATATACAGGGCATTTTTCTAAGGGCTAAACAAGGATCAGGGTTTTGAAGCAGGATTAAAGGTAATGGGAGTCTTCATATACAGGAAACTATACAGCCCCTACCTAAGAAAGTATAAGGAATCTGGTTTTCCTGAGACCTCTATGCCAAAAGTCTACTGGGCGTCTTTCTAACGGCTAAACAAGAATCGGGATTTCAAAGCCAGAATCTGGGAAATGGGAGTCCTCATATACAGGAAACTACAGAGCTCTTGCTAAGGAAGAATATCGAATCTGGGTTACATGAGTCTTCAATTCCAAAAATGTTCTAGGCATCTTGATAAGGTGTACAAGACTCGGACTTTGACATCCCTATATTTTTCGGACTTTGACGTCCCCCTATGTGCATATTAGGAATCACTCATTCCAGAAGTCCAGCGACATTCTGGTCCTCTCGATAGTTTAACAAAAATATGGCACCACAAGTTCATTTAGATTCTGGATCTTCTAACGCCAAAATCCAGGAAACAGGTAATCATCGCGGATGTTTTGAATGTAATCCCTGAGTTCACGGTTACCTCGTACTCCAGAAACTTCTGGTAGTTCAGCTATTCCGAATTAGGACCTTGGGTTTAGATGTTGCACCATGTTTAGAAGGTGTTTTTGGGAGGGCACCAGAGTCTTGGTTTACAAGTCAATAGTAGCATTCTGGAGTCCTTCAATTGGGAGCCAGGTGTCTGGACTTCTAAGCCACGGGGAAACATCTAGTCGTTCTTCTGAGAACGAAACAGGTATCTCGGACACTATGTCCCCAGAAAGTTTCTACTCATGTTACCAATGTGGAACAAGAAAAATTAGTTTGGATGTGACCAGCAAACTTCTGGGCAGTTGTCAAGTTTTCCCTGGCTTAAGGTTGTTCTCATACCTAGAAGCCTACAGAAATTTTCTAAATGCTAATCAGGAATTTGGAGTCCCAGTACCCACATTTTTCAGAAGTAATTCCTGAATACGTACCACAAATCTGTCATTACCAATTCCCAGGAACCTGCTCGTCCTCTTAGTTGTAACAGAAAATATGGCCAACTGTTCAGCTTTTTTTACAGGAGGCTATAAGGCAGATTTCACAACCTAAGGAATCATGACATTATTTTTCGTGTAATTTCTCACTTCAGGTTTACCTCCTAATTCAGAAACAACTACTGGAAGTTCAGATTGATATTCGTAACTTGTGAATAGTTGTTTCCAAATATTTAGGACGTATTCTTAAAGAGGATCCAGCAATCTTGGATTCCAGGGCTCTTCTGTCCTTTTGGGCTTATGATTATTGATATATAATAGTTTGTACTTCCATGTCGCAAGGTAACTGCCTGGAGTCTTACCGAGAAGAAAAAGAATCTGGGTTACAGGGGTCCCCAATCCAAGAAATCTACATGGACACCTAATAAGGGCTAATCTGGAATCAGGGATTCTATTTCCACACATTCTTTAGGGCTATAGGCCTCTTGGATATGATAATTTTTTCATTATATATTCTCAGCCACCTTCTGGTCTTCTTGATAGTTGTAACCGAGAATGTGGACCCTCTAGTCCATTGGGTTCCTCATGACAACACAGGGCAGATTCCAGGACCCAAAGAATCTTATCGCCATATTTGTATGCAACTATCGCCTTAAGATGTACCTTGTAATCCTAAAACTTCTGTTTGTCCTTCTACTGCGATAGGGTCCTGGTGTTTTGAGGTTGCCAAATATATATTATGTATTTTTATGGGTAACAAGGATTCATGAATTTCACTACCTTAGGTAATTTCTGGGCATCTTCCTATTTGTATACAGAGTTTTTGGATCCACATCACAAGGCAAAATCAGGGCACCTTGCTGAGAACGAAAAGGAAATTCAGTTGAGGAGTTCTCATTCACCCGAATCTACAGGGCCAATAGATAAGATTTAATCAACACTCTGGCTTCAGGGTCCCTATACTTTTCAGAGCTACTAGCTCCGTTGATATCCTTAATCGGTCATTACAGATACCCTGGAACACTCTATTCTCTTGTTAGTTGTAATCGCAGGTCTTGCCCAAATACCTTTTGTGCCTTATGAATTTCTAGGACCATAATCAGGTACCCCAGGAATCAAATGTCATATTAGTACAAATCTTCGATTCAGGTTACCTCAAACTACAGAAATGTCTTGTGGTCGGGCTGGTGGGAATTGGGACATTGGGTTTAGGAGATTCTACATTTTGAGGAAGCCCTGTTAAGTGGAACCAGGAATTTTGGAATCCAGTTCCCCAATAACCTTTTGGGAGACTTTCTCTTGATATCCAAACAAATGGAACTCTAGGTCACCATAAAATATCTCAGCACCTTGCTGAGAATGAAGCTGGAATCTGGGAAATGGGAGTCCTCATATACAGGAAACTACATGGCCTCTTGCTAAGTAAGAATACAGAATTTTGTTTGCATGCGAACTCTGTCCAAAAATCCACGGGGTGCCTTACTAACAGGTAACCGTGAATCAGGTTTTTAATATAGGAATCTCTGTAGTGGGAGTCCTCAAATACAGGAAACTGGACTGCCTCTTGCAAAGAAAGAATAAGGAATCTGGGTTACACGTGTCCTCTATCCCTAAAAAACCTCACGGTGTCTTGCTAAGGGCTAAACACAAATCAGGGTTTTTGTCGCTAGAATCTGCGGAAATGGGGTCCTCATACAGGCAAATACATGGCCTTCTGCTAAGAAAGGATAAGGAATCTGGGTTACACGTGATCTCTATCTCAAAAGAACTACAGGGACTCTTGCTAAGGGCTAAACAAGAATAAGGGATTCGAAGCAGGAATGTGTGTAATACTCCTCATAACAGGAAACTTTGAGGCCTCTTCCTAAGGAAAAAAAAGGAATCTGTTTTACACGGTTCCTCAATCAGAAAATTTACATGGAGTCTTGGTAAAGGCTAAACCAGAATCAGGGTTTCAAAACAGGAATCTGGGAAAGGGTGTCCTCACATACAGGACACTACACGGCCTACAGCAAAGGAAGAATAAGGAATCTGTTAAGCGGGTCCTCAATCCGAAAAAATTCTCAGGACCTCTTGCTACTGGACAAACAAGAATCAGGGCTTCGAGCTCCCCTCATATTTTGGAGCTATTTAGCATGTGGATATTAGGAATCAGTCAATTCAGGACTCCAACAACATTCTGGTCCTCTTGGTAGTTGTAAACGGGTATCTCGCACTGCAAGTCCGTTAGGATCCTTGGGACAACTAAGACCAGATTCGAGCACAAAAGAGATCATCTCGCCATATTTGCATATAACTCTTGGTCTAAAGATGAACTTTGCAATTCTCAAACTTCCATTTGTCCTTTTATTTGAGAGGGGCCGAGGGTTTTGCAGTTGCCAAATGTTTAGTATGTATTTTTAAAGTTAACCAGGAATCACGGATTCCCTGACACTAGGAAACTTGTGGGCATCTGTCTTTAGTATACAGAGTTTTGGAATACACATCGACAGGGAAAATCAAGGCATCTTGCTGAGAACGAAAAGAGGATCCGTGTTCTTGAGTTCTCATTCACCGAAGGCCACAATGCCTCTGATGAGTTATAATCAGGAATCTGGGCTTTTAGGTCCCCGTATTGTTAGGGTGTCTTGTACTAACGAACCAGGAATCTTGGATTCCAATTGCCCAGAAAACTTCTGGGAGACTTTCAATTGATATCCAAACAACTTTAATTCTACATCACCACAAAATATCTCGGTGTCTTGCTGAGAATGAAGCAGGAATCTGGGTAATTGGAGTCCTCATATACAGGAAACTTCATGACACTTGCGTAGGATGAATTACAAATCTGGGCTACATGGGTCCTCAATACCGAAAATCTACAGCATGTCTTGCTAAGGGCTAAACAAGATCAGGACTTCGAGCACCCCTCATGTTTTAGAGCTATTTGTTATGTGGATATTATGAATCAATCATTCCTGGCTCCAGCAAAACTCTGGTACTCTTGATAGTTGTTAACGAAAATTTGGCACTAGAAGTCCATTTACATACTTGGAACATCTTCTTCCAGATACAGGACACTAGAAATTGTCTCAGATTTTTTGTATATAAGCCATGACCTCAGTGTTACCACGTATTCCAGAAACTTCAGTTGCTCTGCTGTTCGTTATTAGGACTTTGGGTTTAGGAGTTCAAATTTTTAGTAGGTATTATTGGCAGAGAACCAGGAATCTTAGATTCCACGTCCCCAGGCATATACTTGTCATCCATCTATGTGTATACAAGAGTCTGGACTTCAGGCCAACAGGAAACATCTCGTCGTTTTGCTTAGAACAAAATAGGAATCTGGGTCACTGTGTCCCTTGAAAGCTTCTGCAGGCTTTACCTAAGAGGAACCAGGAAACTCGGTTTCCGTGTAACATGCAAACAACTGGGCATTTGCTAAATTATCCGTGGCTTAAGGCAGTGCTCATACCTAGGAATCGACAGGGACTTAAGCAAATGCTAATCTGGATCTGGGAATTCTGGTTCTCATATTATTCCGAGCAAGGTCCTATATGCATACCACAAATTGGGCATTGCCATTTCCAAGGAACATGTTGCACCTCTTGATAGTTGTAACTGAGAATCTGGCCTACTGCTACGTTTGTTTCACAGGGTCCTCTAAGGCAAGATTTCACAATCCACGCAATCATCTGTCATTTTTTAATGTGTTCACTGGTCTCAGGTTTTCCTCGTAGTCCGCTGGACATTCGTTTTCACATTGAAAATGTGGGATTAGACGTTCCCACATATTTAGGATGCATACTTGAGGGGGGACCAGCAATCTTCGAATCCAGTTCCCTAGGAAACTTCTTAGTGTATGTGTATTGGTATTAAGAGTATGTACTTCTAAGTCGTCAGAAAACATCTGGGCGTCTTCCTGATAATCAAAAAGGAATGTGGGTTATGGGAGGCCTCAATTCATTTCTACAGGGCTCCGTTATAAGGGCTTATCTGGAATCTGGGTTTCTTGTTCACCAAATTCTTCAAAGCATGTGCCACTTGGAAAGGTCAAGTGTCATTATAGATTCCCAGCAACCTTCTGGTCCACTTGATTGTTGTAACCAAAAACCAGTCCGTGATATTCTGTTGGGTTACTTGGCACAATTAAAGGTAGTTATAGGACTAAGGCATCATCTCACAATATTTGCGTGTAACTCTTGTCTTAAAATGTACCGTGTAATCCAAAAACTTCCGTTTGTGAATCTATTTCATATGGCCTGGGCGGTTGTGGTTGCTAAGCATGTAGTACATATTTTTAAAAGTAACCAGGAATCACGGATTCCACGTCCCTGGGAAGCAACTGGGCATCTGTATATTTGCATACAGAATTTTGGAATCCAGATCACCAGGGAAAATCAGGCTCTTGTTGAGAACGAGAAGAGAATGCGGGATCAGGGGTGCTCAGTCGTCAAAATCTGTATGGCTTCTTGATAAGGTTTAATGAGAAATCTGGGCTTGTAGGTCCTTCCATTTTTCAGAGCTACTTGCTCCGTGGATACTTAAAATCTCTAATTACAGATCCAAGCGATTCCGGTCCTTTCGATAGTTGTAATTAAGTATCTGAACCTACGATTTCATTTGTTTTTTATCCACATCTTCGGCCATAATCCAGTTCCCCACGTGTCAACTGGCATTATGTGACAAAATCCCTCGCTTCTGGTTACCTCACATTACCGAAATTTCCTGTGGTCAGTCTGCTGGAAATTGGGATATTGGGTTTAGAATATTACACATTTTTATGATGTCTTGTGAAGGGGTACCTAGAAGCTTGGATTACAGTTCTCAGGTACTATATGGGAATCGTTCTATTGATATCCAAACAACTGGATTTCTATGTTCATCAGGAAATATCTCGGGTATTGTTGAGAATTAAGCAGGAATTTGCGAAATGGAAATCCTCTTATACAGGAAACTACATGGCCTCTTACTACGGAAGAATAACGAATCCGGGTTACATGGGTCCTCAAATCCTAAAACCCTACAGGGAGTCTTACTAAGGGAGAAAAAGTATCAGGGATTCGAAACACGAATCTGGGGAATGGAAGTCCTCATATACACGGAACTTCACAACCTTTTGCTAAGGTCGAACAAGGAATCTGGGTGACACATGTC
>NW_007244305.1:66617-80804 GCF_000164805.1 Carlito syrichta
CTCATACACCAGAAACTTCTGGTAGTCAGCTATTCCGAATTAGGACCTTGGGTTTAGATGTTGCACCATGTTTAGAAGGTGTTTTTGGGAGGGCACCAGAGTCTTGGTTTACAAGTCAATAGTAGCATTCTGGAGTCCTTCTATTGGGAGCCAGGTGTCTGGACTTCTAAGCCACGGGGAAACATCTGGTCGTTCTTCTGAGAACGAAACAGGTATCTCGGACACTATGTCCCCAAAAAGTTTCTACTCATGTTACCAATGTGGAACAAGGAATATTAGTTTGCATGTGACCAGTAAACTTCTGGGCAGTTGTCAATTTTTCCCTGGCTTAAGGTAGTTCTCATACCTCGAAGCCTACAGGAATTTTCTAAATGCTAATCAGGAATTTGGAGTTCCAGTCCCTACTTTTGTCAGGACTAATTCCTGAATACATACCACAAATCTGTCATTACTGATTCCCAGGAACCTGCTCCTCCTCTTCTTATTTGTAACAGAAAATCTGGCCATCTGCTCAGCTTTTTTTACAGGAGGCTGTAAGGCAGATTTCACAACCTAAGGAATCATGTCGCTATTTTTCATGTAATTTCTCACTTCAGGTTTACCTCCTAATCCAGAAACAACTACTGGAATTTAAGATTGATATTTGTAACTTGTGAATAGGGATTCTCAAATATTTTGGATGTATTCTTAAAGAGGATACAGCAATCTTGGATTCCAGGGACCTTCTGACCTTTTGGGCTTATGATTATTGTTATATAATAGTTTGTACTTCCACGTTACCAGGTAACTTCCGGGAGTCTTACTGAGAACAAAAACCATCTGGGTTACGGAGGTCGCCAATCCAAGAATTCTATGTGAACACCTTATAAGGGCTAATCTGGAATCTAGGATTCTATTTCCACACATTCTTTAGTGCTACAGGCCTCTTGGATATGACAATTTTTTCATTATAGCTTCTCAGCAACATTCTGTTCTTCTTGGTAGTTGTAACCGAGAATGTGGACCCTCAATTCGGTTGGGTTTCTCGGGACAACACAGGGCAGATTCCAGGACCCAAAGGATCTTATCGCCATATTTGTATTTAACTATCACCTTAAGATGTACCTTGTAATCCTAAAATTTATGTTTGTCCTTCTACTCCGATAGGTGCCTGGTGTTTTGAGGTTGCCAAATATATATTATGTACTTTTAAGGGTATCCAGGATTCATGAATTCCACGACCCTAGGTAATTTCTGGGCATCTGCCTATTTGTATACAGAGTTTTTGGATCCACATCACGAGGGAAAATCAGGGCATGTTGCTGAGAACGAAACGGAAATCCGGTTCTAGGAGTTCTCTTTTGCCAGAATCTACAAGGCCTCTAGATCAGGTTTAATCAACACTCTGGCTTCAGGGTTCCTACATTTTCCAGAGCTACTAGCTCCGTTTATACACTTATTCACTCATTACAGATCCCCAGGAATACTTTATTCTCTTGTTAGTTGTAATCAAGGATCTGCCCCAAATATCCTTTTGAACCTTGTGAACTTCTAGGAACATTGTCAGGTACCCCAGGAATCAAATGTCATATTGGTACATATCCTCGATTCAGGTTACCTCAAACTACAGAAATTTCTTTTCATTGGGCTGGTGGGAATTGGGAAATTGGGTTTAGGAGATTCCACATTTTGGGGACGTCTTGTTAAGTGAAACCAGGAATCTTGGATACAAGGTTCCCAATCAACTTATGGGAGTCTTTCTCTTGATATCAAAACAACGGGATTCTAGGTCACCAGGAAATATCTCAGCGCCTTGCTGAGAATGGAGCAGAAATCTGGATAATTGGTGTCCTCATATACAGGAAACTACACGACCTCTTGCTAAGGAAGAATAAGGAATTTTGGTAGCACGAGTCCTCAGACCAAAAATCCACAGGGCGTCTTACTAAGAGGTAACCATGGATCAGGTTTTTAATGTAGGAATGTGGGTAGTGGGAGTTCTCAAATACAAGAAACTGGACAGGCTATTGCTAAGAAAGTATAAGGAATCTGGGTTACACGTGTCCTGAATCCCTAAAAACTTCAGGGCATCTTGCTAAGGGCTAAACACGAATCAGGGTTTTGTTTTTTTTTTTGAGTGGAAGTCTCACTCTGTCACCCAGACTGGAGTGCAGTGGCCGCTTCCGGCCACCGCAGCCTCGACCTGCTGGGCTCTGGCGATCCTTCTGCCTCAGCCTTCCAAGTAGCCGGAATTACAGGCATGCGCTACCACGCCCGGCTGATTTTTTGATTTATTGTAGAGATGAGGTCTCGCTGCCCAGGCGGGTCTCGAACCCGCGGGCTCAGGCAATACACTCACCTCAGCCTCCCAAAGGCGTGGGATTACAGGCTGAGCCACCAAGCCCGGCTGAATCAGGGTTTTTGAAGCATGAATCTGTGGAAATGGGGTCCTCATATACAGGCATATACACGGCCTACTGCTAAGGAAGAATAAGTAATATGGGCTGCTCGTGTTCTCTATCCCAAAAAAACTACAGGGCCTCTTGCTAAGGGCTAAACAAGAATAAGGGATCGAAGCAGGAATGTGGGTATTACTCCTCATAACAGGAAACTTTGAGGCCTCTTGCTAAGGAATAATAAGGAATCTGTTTTACACGGTTAGTCAAACACAAAATCTACATGGCATCTTGCTAAGGGCTAAACAAGAATCAGGGTTTCAAAACAGGAATCAAGGGAAAGGGAGCCCTCATATACAGGACACTGCACAGACTCCAGCGAAGAAAGAATAAGGAATCTGTGTTACACGAGTCCTCAATTCGAAAAAATTCTCAGGACAGCTTGCTACTGGACAAACTAGAATCAGGGCTTTGAGCTCCCCTCATGTTTTGGAGCTATTTAGCATGTGGATATTAGGAATCAGTCAATTCAGGACTCCAGCAATTTTCTGGTCCTCTTGATATTTGTAAACAGGTATCTGGCACTACAAGTCCGTTAGGTTGCTCGGGACAACTAAGGCCAGATTCCAGCACAAAAGGGATCATTTCACCATATTTGGATGTAAATCTTGGTCTCAAGATGAAGCTTGTAATTCTAAAACTTCCATTTGTCCTTTTATTTTGAGTGGGGCCGAGGGTTTTGCAGTTGTCAAATGTTTACTAAGCATTTTTAAAGGTAACCAGGAATCATGGATTTCCCGTCCCTAGGAAGCTTGTGGGCATCTGTCTTTTTGTATACAGAGTTTTGGAATACACATTGATAGGGAAAATCAAGGCATCTTGCTGAAAACGAAAAGGGAATTCGGATTCTTGAAGTTCTCATTCGCCGTAGTATACAGGGCCTCTTGATGAGGTTTAATCTGGAATCTGGGCTTCTAGGTCCCCATATTGTTAGGGTGTCTTGTACAAGGGAACCAGGATCTTGGATTCCAATTGCCCAGGAATCTTCTGGGGGTCTTTCAATTGATAACCAAACAACTTGAATTCTCCATCACCACGAAATATCTCGGTGTCTTGCTCAGAATGAACAGGAATATGTGTAATGGGAGTACTCAGATACAGGATACTTCATGACTCTTGCGAAGGATAAATAAGGCATCTTGTCTACATGGGTCCTCAATACCGAAAATCTGCAGTGTGTCTTGATAAGGGCTAAACAAGATCAGGGCTTCGAGCACTCCTCATGTTTTAGAGTTATTTGTTATGTGGATATTACAAATCAATCATTGCTGAACTCCAGCAGCACTCTGGTACTCTTAATTGTTGTGAACGAGAATCTGCCACTACAAGTCCATTTAGATGCTCGGAACCTCTGATTCCAGATCCAGGACACAAATAATTCTCACAAAATTTTTTATCTACAAGTCCTGATCTTTGTGTTACCTCGTACTCCACAAACTATAGAGGCTCCGCTGTTCGTTATTAGGACATTTTTGTTTAGGTGTTCAATTTTTTAAGGAGGTATTATTGGTAGGGAACCAGGAATCTTAGATTCCACTTCCTCAGCCATATTCTTGTCATCTTTCTATGGGTATTCAAGAGTCTGGACTTCCAGGCCAACAGGAAACATCTCGTCGTTTTGCCTAGAAAGAAATAGGAGTCTGGGTCATTGTGTCCCTTGAAAGATTCTACAGGCTATTCCTAAGAGGAACTAGGAAACTCGGTTTCCATGTAACTTGAAAACATCTGGGCATTTGCTAAATTATCCGTGTCTTAAGGCAGTGCTCAAACCTAGGAATCGACAGGGACTTTAGCAAATGCTAATCTGGGATCTGGGAGTCTTGGTTCTCATTTTATTCAGAGCTACGTCCTCTATGCATACCACAATTCAGGCACTGCCGATCCCCAGGAACGTGTGGCACATCCTGACAGTTGTAACTGGGAATCTGGCCTACTGCTCCGTTTGTTACACAGCATCGTGTAAGGCCAGATTCCACAATCCACTTAATCAACGGCCATTTGTTGATGTGATCACCATCTTCAGGTTTACCTCGTAATCCAGAAACTACTGCTGGACATTCGTTTTCACATTGAGAATGTGGGATTAGGGGTTCCCACATATTTACGATGTATTCTTAAGGGGGAACCAGCAATTTTCGATTCCAGGTCCCTGGGAAACTTCTTGGCATATGTGTATTGGTATGTAAGAGTTTGTACTTGCACGTCACCAGAAAATGTCCAGGCGTCTTCCTGATAATAAAAAAAGGAATGTGGATTATGGGAGGCCTCACTCCATTTAACATAGCTCCGTTATAAGGGCTTATCTGGAATCTGGGCTTCTAGTTCTCCAAATTCTTCAGAGCACGTTGCACTTGGAAAGGAAAAGTGTCATTATAGATTACCAGCAACTTTCTGGTCCTCTTTATTGTTGTAACCAAGAACCAGTCCGTTTAATTCAGTTGGGTTTCTTGGCACAACAAAAGACAGATTACAGGACTAAGGCATCATCTCGTCATATATGTGTGTAACTCTTGTCTTAAAATGTACGCTGCAATCCTAAACTTCCGTTTGTGAATCTATTTGATATGGCCTGGGGGGTTGGGGTTGCTAAGTATGTTGTAAATATTTTTTTTTTTTTTTTGAGTTGGAGTCTCACTCTGTTGCCCAGACTGGAGTGCAGTGGCCGCTCCCGGCCACCGCAGCCTCGACCTGCTGGGCTCCGGGGATCCTTCCGCCTCAGTCTTCCAAGTAGCCGGAATTACAGGCATGCGCTACCATGCCCGGCTGATTTTTTTTTGATTTATTGTAGAGATGAGGTCTCGCTGCCCAGGCGGGTCTCGAACCCGCGGGCTCAGGCAATCCACTCAACTCAGCCTCCCAAAGGCACGGGATTACAGGCTGAGCCACCGAGCCCAGCTCGTAGTAAATATTTTTAAAGGTAACCAGGAATCACGGATTCCACGTCCCTGGGAAACAGCTGGGCATCTGTCTATTTGCATACAGAATTTTGAAATCCAGATCGCTGGGGAAAATCAGGGCATCTTGCTGAGACCGAGAAGAGAATGCGGCTTCAGTGGTCCTCAATCAACAAAATCTATATGACCTCTTGATAAGGTTTAATGAGGAATCTGGGCTTGTAGGTCTTTCCTTTTTAGAGCTGCTTGCTACGTGGATACCTATATTCTCTTATTACGGATCCAAGCGATTCCGGTCCTTTCGATAGTTGTAACTGAGTATCTGAAACTCCAATTTCGTTTGTTCCCTATCCACATCTTCGGTCATAATCCAGTTCTCCTATTATCAAGCGGCATTTCACAACAAAATTCCTCGCTTCAGGTTACCCCAAAATACCGAAATTTCCTGTGGTCAGTCTGGTAGAAATTGGGTATTGGGTTTAGAATATTGCACATTTTTACGATGTCTTGTTAAGGGGAACCTGGAAGTTTGGGTTAGAGTTCCCAGATACTATATGGGAGTCTTTTTATTGATATCCAAACAACTGAAATTCTATGTTCATCAGGAAATATCTCGGGTATTGCTGAGAATTAAGGAGGAATTTGCGAAATGGGAATCTTCATATACAGGAAATTACACGGCCACTCACAACGGAAGAATAAGGAGTCTGGGTTACACGAGTCCCTCAAATCCCAAAAACCTACAGGGAGTCTTACTAAGGGAGAAAAATATCAGGGATTTGAAGCACGAATCTGGGGAATGGTAGTCCTCATATACAGGAAACTTCACAACCTCTTGCTAAGGACGAACAAGGAATCTGGGTGACACATGTCCTCGATCCAAAAAATCTACAGTGCATTTCTAAGTTTCTAAGGGCTAAACAATTATCAGGGTTTCCAAGCAGGACTCTTGGTAAGGGGAGTCTTCATATACAAGAAACTACACAGCCTCTACCTAACGAAGATTACGGAATCAGGTTTTCCTGAGACCTCAATGCCAAAAATCTACTGGGCATCTTGCTAAGGGCTAAACAAGAATCAGGATTTTGAAGCAAGAATCTGGGGAATGGGAGTCCTCATATACAGGAAACTACACAGGCTCTTGCTAAGAAAGAATAACGAATCTGGGGTACAGAGTCCTCAATTCCAAAAATGTTCAGGGTGTCTTGGTAAGGATTACAAGACTCGGCCTTGGACTTCCCCATATTTTTCAGAGCTGGAAACTACGTGCATATGAAGAATCACTCATTCCAGAAGTCCCACAACATTCTGGTCCTCTCGATAGTATAAACGAAAATATGGAACTACAAGTCCATTTATATTCTGGATTCTCTAATGCCAAATTCCAGGACACAAGTAATCATCTCGGGGTTTTTGATTGTAAGCCCTGAGTTCAGAGATACCTCTTACTCCAGAAATTTCTGGTAGTCCAGCTATTCGAAATTAGGACCTTGGGTTTAGATGTTGAACCATGTTTAGAAGGTATTTTTGAGAGGGCACCAAGGTCTTGGTTTACAAGTGCATAGGAGCATTCTGGAGTCTTTCAATTGGGAGCCACGTGTCTGCACTTCTAGGGAACGGGGAAACATCTAGTCATCTCTTTTGACAATGAAACAGGAATCTCAAACACTATGTCCCCAGAAAGTTTCTACTCATGTTATCAATGTGGAACAAGGAAAATCAGCTTGCATGTGACCAGCACACTTCTGGGCAGTTGTTAAATTTTCCCTGGCTTAAGGTAGTTCTCACACTTCGAAGCCTACTGGAATTTTCTAAATGCTAATCAGGAATTTGGAGTCCCAGTCCCCACACTTTTCAGAACTAATTCTTATATACGTACCACAAATCTGTCATTACCAATTATCAGGAACCTGCTGCTCCTCTTCTTAGTTGTAACAGAGAATCTGGCCATCTGCTCAGATTTTTTTACAGGAGGCTGTAAGGCCAGTTTTCAAAACCCAAAGAATCATCTCGTCATTTTTCGTGTATTTTCTGACTTCAGGTTTACCTCATAATCCAGAAACTTCTACTGGAATTTTAGATAGATATTCGTAACTTGGGATTAGGTGTTCCCAAATATTTAGGACGTATTCATACAGGGGATCCAGCAATTTGGATTCCAGGGCACTTCTGACCTTATGGGCATATGATTATTGGTGTATAAGAATTTGTACATCCACGACGCCAGGTAATTTCTGAGGGTCTTACTGATAACATAAAGAATCTGGGTTACCGGGATCACCAATCCAAGAATTCTACATGGACTCCTTATAAGGGCTAATCTGGAATCTGAGATTCTATTTTCTCACATTCTTTAGGGCTACAGGTCTCTTGGATATGACAGTTTTGTCATTATAAATTCTCAACAATCTTCTGATGATCTTGATAGTTGTAACCGAGAATGTGGACCCTCAAGTCCGTTGGGTTCCTCGGGACAACAAAGGGCAGATTCCAGGAAGCTAAGAATCTTATCGACATATTTTTATGTAACTATGGCCTTAAGATGTACCTTGTAATCCTAAAACTTCTGTTTGTCCTTCTATTCGGATAGAGGCCTGGTGTTTTGAGGTTGCCAAATATATATTATGTACTTTTAAAGGTAATCAGGATTCATGGATTCCAGGACCCTAGGTAATTTCTGGGCATCTGACTATTTGTATACAGAGTTTTTGCATGCACATCATGAAGGAAAATCAGGGCATCTTGCTGAGAATGAAAAGGAAATCCGTTTCTAGGAGTTCTCATTCACCAGAATCTACAGGGCCTCTTGATAAGGTTTAATTAGCACTATGGCTTTAGGATCCCTACATTTTCAGAGATACTAGCTCCGTAGATACCCTTAATTGGTCATTACAGATCCCCAGGAACATTCTATTCTCTTGATAGTTGTAATCGAAGATCTGGCCCAAATATCCTTTTGTGTCTGATGAACATCTAGGACCATAATGAGGTGCCCCAGGAATCAAATGGCATATTGGTAACAAATCCCACGATTCAGGTTAAATCAAACTACAGAAATCTCTTGTGGCCAGACTGGTGGGAATTGGGACATTGGATTTAGGAGATCCCACATTTTGGGGAGATCTTGTTCAGTGGAACCAGGAATCTTGGATTCCAGTTCCCCAATAACTTTATGGGAGTATTTCTCTTGATATCTAAACAACTGGAATTCTAGGTCACCAGTAAATATCTCAGCACCTTGCTGAGAATGAAGCAGGAATCTGGGTAATGGGAGTCCTTCTAGAAAGGAAACTACACGACCTCTTGCTAAGGAAGAATATGGAATTTTGGTTGCACGAGTCCTCACCCAAAAATATACAGGGCGTCTTACTAAGAGGTAACCATGAATCAGGTGTTTAATGTAGGAATCTGGGTACTGGAAGTACTCAAATACACGAAACTGGATGGCCTATTGCTAAGAAAGAATAAGGATTCTGGGTTACACATGTCCTCAATCCCTAAAAATCTTCAGGGACTCTTGCTAAGGGATAAACTCGAATCAGGGTTTTTGAATATGCGGAAATGAGGTCCTCATATACAGGCAAAACATGGCCTTTTGCTAAGAAAGAATAAGGAATATACATATTCTCTATTCCAAAAGATATACAGGGCCTCTTGCTAAGGGCTAAACAAGAATAAGCTATTTGAAGCAGGAATGTGGGTAATGCTCCTCATAACAGGAAACTTCAAGGCCTCTTGTTATAGAAAAATAAGGAATGTGTTTTCACGGTTCCTCAATCACAAAATCTACATGACTTCTTGCAAAGGGCTAAACAAGGATCAGGGTTTCAAAACAGGAATTTTGGGAAAAGGAGTCCTCCTATACAGGACAGTACACTGCCTCCAGTGAAGGAAGAATACGGAATTTGTGTTACACAGGTCCTCAATCCAAAAAAATTCTCACGACGTCTTGCTACTGGACAAACAAGAATCAGGGCTTCGAGCTCCCCTCATGTTTTGGAGGTATTTACCATGTGGATATTAGGAATCAGTCAGTTCATGACTCCATCAACATTCTGGTCCTCTTGATAGTTCTAAACGGGTATCTGGCACTACAAGTTCATTAGGTTCCTCGGGACAACTGAGGACAGATTCCAGCACGAAAGGGTTCATCTCGCCATATTTGAATGTAACTCTTGATCTCAAGATGAACCTTGTAATTCTAAAACTTCCATTTGTCCTTTTATTTTGAGAAAGGCCGAGGGATTTGCAGTTGGTAAATATTTAGTAAGTGTTTTTAAAGGTAACCAAGAATCACGGATTCCCCATCCCTAGGAAACTTGTGGGCATCTGTCTTTTTGTATGCAGAGTTTTGGAATACACATCGACAGGGAAAATCAAGGCATCTTGCTGAGAACGAAAAGGGAATCCGGGTTCTTGGAGTTCTCATTTGCCGAAGTCTACAGTGCCTGTTGATGAGGTTTAATCAGGAATCTGGCCTTTTACGTCCTCATATTGTTAGACTGTGTTGTAAAAGTGAACCAGGCATCTTGGATTCCAAATGACCAGGAAACTTCTGGGGGTCTTTCAATGTATATCCAAACAACTTTAATTCTACATCACCACGAAATATCTTGGTGTCTTGCTGAGAACGAAGCAGGAATCTGCGTAATGGGAACCCTCATATACAGGAAACTTCATGACCCTTGCGAAGATTGAATAAGGAATCTGGGCTACATGGGTCCTCAATACCGAAAATCTACAGTGCGTCTTCCTAAGGGCTAAACAATAGCAGGGCTTCTAGTAGCCCTCATGTTTTAGAGCTATTTGTTATGTGGATATTACGAAACAATCATTCCTGGACTCCAGCAACACTCTGGTACTCTTGTGAGTTGTGAACGAGAATCTGGCACTACAAGTCCATTTAGATACTCGGAGACTCTAACTCCAGATACAGGACACTAGAAATTCTCTTGGATTTTTTGTATGTAAGGCCTGACCTCTGGTTATATCGTACTCCAGAAACTCTGTGGCTCCGTTGTTCGTTATTAGGACTTTGGGTTAGGTGTTCAATTTTTTGGGAGGTATTACTGGGAGGGTACCAGGAATCTTAGATTCCAGGTCCCCAGGCATATTCTTGTCATCTTTCTATGGGTATACAAGAGTCTACACTTCCAGGCCAACAGGAAACATCTCATCGTTTTGCTTAGAACAAAATAGGAATCTGGGTCACTGTGTCACTTGAAAATTTCTACAGGCTTTACCTAAGAGGAACCAGGAAACTCGGTTTCCATGTAACTTGAAAACGTCTGGGCATTTGCTAATTTATCCATGGCTTAAGGCAGTGCTCATACCTAGGAATAGACGGGGACTTTAGCAAATGCTAATCTGGAATCTGGGTGTCCTGGTTCTCATATTATTCAGTGCAACGTCCTATATGCATTGGGCATTGCCATTCCCCAGGAACGTGTTGCACCTCTTGATTGTTGTAACTGAGAATCTGGCCTACTGGACCGTTTGTTTCACAGGGTCCTGTAAGGCCAGATTCCACGATCCAAACACTCATCTCCTATTTGTTAATGTGATCACTGGCTTCAGGTTTACCTTATAGTCCAGAAACTACTGCTGGACATTCGTTTTCGCATTGAGAATATGGGATCAGGAGTTCCCACATATTTAGGATGTATTCTTAATGGAGACCCAGCAATCTGCGATTCCAGCTCCCTGGGAAACTTCTTGGCGTATGTGTATTGGTATGTAAGAGTATGTACTTCTACTTAACCAGAAAACGTCCGGGCGTCTTCCTGATAACAAAAAAGAAATGTGGGTTATGGGTGGCCTCAATCCTTTTCTACAGGGCTCCGTTATAAGGCCTTATGTGGAATCTGGGATTCCAGTTCTCCAAATTGTTCAGAGCATGTTGCCCTTTGGAAAGGACAAGTGTCATTATAGATTCCCAGCAACTTTCTGGTCCTCTTGATTGTTGTAACCAAGAACCAGTCAGTGCAATTCAGCTGGTTTTCTCACCACAACTAAAGGCAGATTACAGGACTAAGGCATCATCTCACCAGATTTATGTGTAACTCTTGTCTTAAGATGTACCCTGAAATCCTAAAACTTCCATTTGTGAATCAATTTAATATGACCTGGGGGGTTGGGGTTGGTAAGCATGTAGTACATATTTTTAAAGGTAACCAGGAATCACGGATTCCACGTCCCTGGGAAACACCTGGGCATCTGTCTATTTGCATACAGAATTTTGGAATCCAGATCATCAGGGAGAATCAGGCTCTTGCTGAGAATGAGAAGAGAATGTGGGATCAGGGGTCCTCAATCGTCAAAATCTATGTGGCCTCTTGATAAGGTTTAATGAGGAATCTGGGCTTGTAGGTCCTTCCATTTTTCAGAGCTACTTGCCACGTGGATACCTAAAATCCCTTATTACAGATCCAACCGATTCCTGTCCTTTCGATTGTTGTAATTGAATATCTGAACCTACAATTTCGTTTGTTTCATAACCACATATTCAGCCATAATCCAGGTCCCCAGGTATCAACTGGCATTTTCCGACAAAATCCCTCGCTTCAGGTTACCTTAAAATACCGAAATTTCCTGTCCTCAGGCTGGTGGAAATTGGGATATTGGATTTAGAATATTGCACATTTTTACGATGTCTTGTTAAGGGGAACCTGGAAGGTTGGATTACAGTTCCCAGGTACTATATGGGAGTCTTTCTATTGATAGCCAAACAACTGGAATTCTATGTTCACCAGGAAATATCTCGGGTATTGTTGAGAATTAAGCAGTAATTTACGAAATGGGAATCCTCATACGGGAAAAAATCATGGCCTCTTACTACAGAAGAATAAGGAATCTGGTTTACACGAGTCCTCAAATCCCAAAAACCTACAGGGAGTCTTTCTAAGGGAGTAAAAGTATCAGGAATTTGAAACACAAATCTGCGGAATGGGAGTCCTCATATACAGGAAACTTCATAACCTTTTGCTAAGGGCGAACAAGAAATCTGTGTGACACATGTCCTCAAACCGAATAATCTACAGGGCATCTTTCTAAGGGCTAAACAAGTATCAGTGTTTTGAAACAGGACTCTTGGTAATGGGAGTCTTCATATACAGGAAACCACACAGCATCTACCTAAGGAAGGATAAGGAATCTGGTTTTCCTGAGACCTCAGTGCCAAAAATCTACTGGGTGTCTTGCTAAGGGCTAAACAAGAATCAGTATTTCTAAGCAAGAATCTGGGGAATGGGAGTCCTCATATACAGGAAGCTACACGGATTCAGCTAAGGAAGAATAACAAAACTGGGTTACATGAGTCCTCAATTCCAAAAATGTTCAGGGCGTCTTGGTAAGGCCTGCAAGACTCGGACTTGGACGTTCCCATATATTTGAAAGCTGGAAACTATGTGCATATGAAGAATCACTCATTCCAGATGTCCCACAACATTCTGTTCCTTTCAATAGTTTAAATGAAAATATGGCACTACAAATCCATTTACATTCTGGATCCTCTAACGCCAAATTCCAGGACACAAGTAATCATCTTGGGTGTTTTGAATGTAAGCCCTGAGTTCAGGGTTACCTCGTACTCCAGAAACATCTAGTAGTTCAGCTATTCGGAATTAGGACCTTGGGTTTAGAGGTTGCACCATGTTTAGAAGGTATTTTTGGGAGGGCACCAGGGTCTTGGTTTACAAGTCCATAGGAACATTCTGCAGTCTTTCTATAGGGAGCCACGTGTCTGGACTTCTAGGGAACAGGGAAACATCTGGTCGTTCTTCTGAGAACGAAACAGGAATCTCCGACACTATGTCCCCAGAAAGTTTCTACACATGTTACCAATGTGGAACAAGGGAAATCAGTTTGCATGGGAAAAGCAAACTTCTGGTCAGTTGTTAATTTTTCCCTGGCTTAAGGTAGTTCTCATACCTAGAAGTCTACAGGAATTTTCTAAATGCTAATCAGGAATTTGGAGTGGCAGTCCTGACACTTTTCAGAACTAATTCCTGTATACGTACCACAAATCTGTCATTATAGATTCCCAGGAACCTGCTCCTCTTAGTTGTAACGGAGAAACTGGCCATCTGCTCGACTTTTTTTGCCTAAGACTGTAAGGCCAGTTTCCATAACCCAAGGAATCATGTCGCCATTTTTCATGTAATTTCTGACTTCATGTTTACCTCCTAATCCAGAAACTACTACTGGAATTTTATTTTATTTTATTTTATTTTATTTGAGTTGCAGTCTCACTCTGTTGCCCAGACTGGAGTGCAGTGGCCGCTAGGGGCCACCACAGCCTCGACTTGCTGGGTTACGGCCATCCTTCCACCTCAGACTTCCAAGTAGCCAGAATTACAGGCATGTGCTACCAGCCCAGCTGATGTTTTGATTTATTGTAGAGATGAGGTCTCTCTGCCCAGGCGGGTCTTGAACCCGCGGACTCAGGCAATACACTCACCTCAGCCTCCCAAAGGCACGGGATTACAGGCTGAACCACTGAGTACGGCTACTACTGGAATTTTAGATTGATATTCCTAACTTGGGATTAGGTGTTCCCAAATATTTAGGACGTATTCTTAAAGGGGATCCAGCAATCTTGGATTCCAGGTCCATTCTGACCTTTTGGGCTTATGATTATTGGTATATAAGAGTGTATTTCCACGTCGCCAGGTAACGTCCGGGAGTCTTACTGAGAACAAAAAGAATCTGGGTTACGGGTGTCGCCAATCCAAGAATTCTGCAAGGACACCTTATGAGGGCTAATCTGGAATCTGGGATTCTATTTCCACACATTCTTTAGGGCTACAGACCTCTTGGATATGACAATTTTGTCATTATAGATTCTCAGCAACCTTGTG
>NW_007244306.1:0-738 GCF_000164805.1 Carlito syrichta
ACTAGTTAGCTGGCCTAAATATTCGGCTGACTAGTTAGCTGAGATTATTTGTCAGCTGACAAATGTCCAACTACTCGGCCGAGTGGTTAGCTGACTTAACTAGATGGCCGGCTAGTCGGCCAACTGGTTAGCTGTCTTAACTAGTCAGTCAGCAAGTGAGTCAACAGTTGAGCTGACTTAACGAGTCAGCTGGAGAGTGAGCCGAGTGGTCAGCTGACTTTACTAGTCGCCTGGTGATTGAACCAACTGCTCAGCTGACTTAACCAGTCAGCCTGCGATTGAGACGATTGGTGAGCTGACTTAACTAGTTGACCAATGAGTGAGCTGACTAGTCAGCCAAATTTAGTCAGCTGGTAAGTGAGCTGACAGGTCAGAAGGATTAACAAGTCGGCTGGCGAGTGAGCCGACTGGTGAGCCGACTTAAATAATTGACCGACAAGTGAGCCGACAGGTGAGCTGCCTTAAGTAGTCAGCCAGAAAGCAAACCAATAGCTCAGCTGAATTAACTAGTCAGCTGGTGAAAAAGGTGACTAGTTAGCTGTCCTGTTGGCTTATAATCGAGCCGACAAGTTAGTTGACCAGATGGCTGGCGAGTGAACGAACTAATGTGTGCACTGTTTGGCAGGTGAGGGAGCCAACAAGTTAGCTGAGCTGATGGAAAGTGAGCAAGCCCACTAGTTAGCTGACCAGCCAGCTGAATGCTAGCTGACTAGATAGCTAAGAAACTAGCTGATTTTC
>NW_007244307.1:0-814 GCF_000164805.1 Carlito syrichta
AGATGGCTAGCCAGCTGGGTAGCTAGTTAAGTCATCTAGTTAAGTCAGCTTGTTAGCCAGTTGCTAGCTAGGTAGCTAGCTAGTTATGCCAACTGTATAGCCAGCTGGATATATAGTTAAGTCACCTAGTTAAGTCAGCTGACTAGCCCGGTGGCTAGCTAAGTAGCTTGCTAATTATTCAACTGGATAGACAGCTGACTAGTTAGATATGTCACCTAGTAAATTCAGCTAGATATTCAGATGGCTACCTATGTTTCAAGCTAGTTAATTCAACTGGCTAGAAAGCAGACCAGCCTGTTAAGACAGCTAGTTAAGTCAGCTGTCTAGCCAGCTGGCTATCTAGGTAGTGACCTATTTAAGTCAGTTCACTAGCCAGCTGACTAGCTAATGAAGTCAGCTAGTTAAGTCAGATGACTATCCAGGTGGCTAGAGAGGTAGAGAGCTAGTTGAGAGGGCTGGCTAGCCAGGTGGATTACTAGTTAATTCAGCTAGTTTAGACACCTCGCTGGCCAGCTAACTAGCTCATTAATCAATTAGTTAACTCAGCCGGCTAACCAGTTGGCTAGCTAGTTAAGTCACCTCATTAAGTCAGTTGGCTTGCCAGCATGCTAGCTAGTTAAAAAGCTAGTTAAGTCAGATGGCTAGAGAGCTGGCTGGCTAGTTATTTCAGCTAGTTAATTCAGCTGGATAGCTAGGTAGCTAGCTAGTTAAGTCAACTAGCTGACTAGTTAAGTCAACTAGATAAGTCAGCTAGTTAATTAGATAGCTAGCTAGGTATCTAGCTGGTTGTTTAAGCTACTGAAGTCAGCTGGCT
>NW_007244308.1:0-494 GCF_000164805.1 Carlito syrichta
CAGCTGGATACCTAGGTAGCTAGATAGTTAAGTCAGTTGGAAAGCATGTGGAATACCTATTTAGTTAACTATTTAAGTCAGCTGGCCAGACTCCTGGTTAGCTCGTGATGTCAGCCAGATAAATCAGCTGGCTAGCCAGTTGGCTAACAAGTTCAGTCACCTAGTTGAGTCAGCAGCCTAGCCAGCTGTCTAGATGGTTAATTCTGCTAGTTAATTCAAGTGGCTATCTATTGGCTAGCTAGGTAGCTAACTAGCTAAGTCAGCTTGCTAGTCACCTGGCTAGATGCTTAAGTCAGCTAGAAAATTCAGCTGACTAGCCACCTGGCTAGGTAGGCAACTAGCTAATTAAGTCAGCTGGCACACTGGCTGGCTAGCTAGTTAAGTCAGCAAGTTAAGTGAGCTTTTTATTTGGTTGTCCAGGTAGGTGGCTAGCGAGTTAAACCAGTTGGCTATCCGGATTTCTATCTAGTTAAGTCAGTCAGTTAAGTCAGCTG
>NW_007244309.1:0-5598 GCF_000164805.1 Carlito syrichta
TTATCTAACATGCTAGCTAGGTGACTTAATCATCTGACTTAACTCAGCTAACAGGCTAGCTGGCTGACACAACCAGCTGACATAACTCATTAGCTAACTAGTTAGCAAGCTGGCTCATTCAGCTGACTTAACTCATTAGCTCACTTGCTAGCTAGCCTACTGAACCAGCTGTCAACCCATTTGCTAACTAGCTAGCTAGCTGACTCAACCAGCTGATTCAATTCATTAGTTTACTACCTAACTCCCTGACTCAACCTGCTGATGGAATCCATTAGCTCACTAGCTAGCTAGCTGCATTAACCAGCTGACTAATTTAGAAAGCTGACTCGGCCGGGCTCGGTGGCTCTGCCTGTAATCCCGTGCCTTTGGGAGGCTGTGGTGAGTCGGTTGCCTGAGCCCGTGGGTTTGAGACCCGCCTGGGCAGCAAGACTTCATCTCTACAATAAATAAAAAATCAGCCAGGCATAGTAGCTCATGCCTGTAATTCCAGATACTCAGAAGGCTGAGGCAGAAGGATCGCCGGAGCCCAGCTGGTCGAGGCTGCGATGGCCGGGAGCGGCCACTACACTAGAGTCTGGGTGACAGAGTGAGACACCAACTCAAAAAAAAAAAGAGCTGACAACTAGATGACTAAACTAGATGATTTAACTATTTAGCTGGCTGGCTTAACTGGCTGACTTAACTTGTTAGCTACCTGACTTAACTACCTGAATGAAATAGTTAACTAACTATTTAATCAGCTGAATAACTAGCTGATTTAATAATTAGCTAACTAGTTAGGTAACAGACTTAAGTAGCTGACTTAAATAGTCAGCTAACTAGTGAGCTAGCAGACTAATCTAGCTAGCTATTTAGCTACCTGACTTAGCTAGCTGACTTAACTACGTGGATAACGAGATTTCTAGCTGACTTAACGAGTTGGTTAATGAGTTAGCCAACTGTTTTAACCTGTTGGGAAACGAGCTAACTAGCTGGCTTGACTAGTTGGTTACCGAATTAGCTAGGTGACATAACTTTTTAGCTGATGAGTCGGGTGACTAAGCTCATTTAACACATTGGCTGACTACTTGGATGACATGTTAGCTGGCTTAACAAGGTGGCCTACTAGTTGGACGACTAGTTAGCTGGCTCAACCTATTGACTGATGAACTGACCCACTAGTTAGCTCGGTTAACTAGTTGTTTGCTGGTTTGCTGACATAAGTAGTCAGCCGACTAGTTAGCTGGCCTAACTAGTCATCTGACTTGTTAGCTGAGCTAACTTCTCAGCTGACAAGTTGGCCGACTACTCGACCTATTTGTTGGCTGACTTAATTAGTTGGCCAACTAGTAAGCCGACCAGTTACCTGACTTAAAAAGTCAGCCAGAGAGTGAGCCAACAGGTGAGCTGACTTAATGAGTCAGCTGGTCAGTGATCTCACTGATCATCTGACTTAACTAGTCAGCCGGTGATTGAGCCGGCTTGTCAGCTGAATAACTAGTCGGCATGGAAGTAAGCTGACTGCTGAGCTTATTTAACTAGTTGCCTGGTGAGTGAGTTGAATGGTCAGCCAAATTTAGTCAGCTGGTGAGTGAGCCGACTGGTAGAAAGAATTAAAAAGTCGCCCGTCAAGTAAGCCGACTGATGAGCCAAGTTAAATAATTGACTGACAGGTGAGTCGACAGGTGAACTGCCTTAACTAGGCAGCTGGTGTGCCAGCCAACAGATGAGCTGACTTAGCTAGTTGGCTGGTGAGCGAGGCGACTAGTTAGCTGTTCTGTTGACTTGCGAGCGAGTCTACAAGTTAGTTGACATGTTGGCTGGTGAGTGAGCCGATTAATTTTTGAACTGGTTGGCAGACGAGTGAGCCGACTAGTTACCTGACCTGATGGAAAGTAAGAGAGGACACCAATTAGCTGACCAGCTAGCTGAGTTGCTAGTCGACTAGTTAGCAAAGTAACTAACTGATTTGCTAGCTGGTTTAACTAGATAGCTGACAGGGTAGCAGGCTATCTAGCTGAAATAACTAGCTAGCAAACAAGCTATCTAGCTGTATACTCAGTTGCCTTAACTAGCTAGATAACTTGGCTAGTTAACTGGCTAGCTGACTTAACTAGCAAGCTGACTAGCTAGCAGACTAGCTAGTTGACTTAACTAGCTAGCTGGCTAGCTAGCTGACTTAACTAGATGAGTTGGTAGTTTGCTAGCTAGCTGACTAGCCAGCTGACATAATTATCTAGCTACCTGGTGGGCTAGATGAATAGCTAGCTGGATTAACTAGATAGCTACCTGGCAGGCAAGCTGGCTTGTCAGTTGGCTAGCTATCTAGTGGGCAAGCCAGCTGGCTAGCCAGCCAATTTAAATAGCTAGCTGGCTGACTGGATAGTTGGATAGCCAGCTGGCTTCACTAGTCAGCCACCCTGTTGGACAGCCAGTTAGTCAGTCAGTTTAACTAGGTGGCTGCCTACCTGATCAGCCTGCTAATCAGCCAGCTTAACTTTCCAGACACATAGCTAACCAGCCAGCTAACCAGCTGACTTAACTGACTGACTTAACTAGATAGAAATCCGGAGAGCCAACTGGTTAAACTCGCTAACCACCTACCTGGACAACTGGCTAAAAAGCTCACTTAACTTGCTGACTTAACTAGCTAGCCAGCCAGTATGCCAGCTGACTTAATTAGCTAGTTATCTACCTAGCCAGGTGGCTAGCCAGCTGAATTTTCTAGCTGTTTTAAATATCTAGCCAGCTGACTAGCAAGCTGACTTAGCTAGCTAGCTACCTAGCTAGCCAATACATAGACACTTGAATTAACTAGCAGAATTAACCATCTAGACAGTTGGCTAGCCTGTTGACTCAACTAGGTGACTGAACTCGTTAGCCAGCTGGCTAGCCAGCTGATTTATCTGGCTGACATCACTAGCTATCCAGATGGCTAGCCAGCTGACTTAACTAGTTATCTACATAGGTATTCCACATACTTTCAAACTGACTTAACTATCTAGCTACCTAGGTATCCAGCTGGCTTAACTAGGTGACCTAACTAGCTAACCAGCTGGCTAGTCAGCTGACTTAATGAGTTAGCTACCCAGCTAGGCAGCTGGCAAGCCAGCTTACTTAATTAGCTGACTTAACTAGTTAACCAGCTGACTTAACTAGCTGATATAACTAGTTAGTCAGCTGACATAACTAGCTGACTTAACTATATTGCTACCAGGCTAGCCTGCTGATTTAACTAGCTGACTTAACTAGCTAGCAACCTAGCTAAACAGCTGACTGGTCAGCTGACTTAACTAACTGATTTAAACAGCTAGCCTGCTGGCTAGCCAGCTAACTTAACTAACTGACTTAATTAGCTAGCCAGCTAGCTGGCCAGCTGAATTAACTAGCTGACTTAAACAACTAACCAGCTGGCTAGTCAGCTGACTAAACTAGCTAGCTATCTAGCTAGTCAACTGGGAAGAAAGCTGAATTAATTTCTTGACTTAACCAACTAGTCATCTTGCTAGCCAGCTGAGTTAACTAGTTCACTCAACCAGCTAGCCAGCTGGGTAGCCAGTTGACTCAACTAGCTGACATAACTAGTTAGCCAGTTGTCAAGACTGCTGACTTAATTAGCCCTCTACCTAGATAGCTAGCTGGCTAGCCAGCTGACTTAACTTGCTGGCTTAAATAGCTAGAATGCTGGCTACTCAACTCACATAACTAGCATGCTAATTAGCTAGCCAGCTTTAAGTCAGCTGACTTAACTAGCTGACTTAAACTGTTGGCCTGCTTGCTAGTCAGCTGAATTAACAAGGTTGACATATAGCTAGCAGCTGGCTAGCAAACTGACTTAACTAGTCGACTTAACTAAGTAGCCAGCTGTCTAGCCAGCTAACGTAAGTAGACAACTACCTAGCTAGCCAGCTGGGTAGCCAGCTGACTTAACTAGGGGTTTTAACTAGCTTGCGAGGTAGAAAGTTGATTTAACTATCTAGCCACCTAATTAACCTGCTGTCTAGCCAACTGTCTTAACTAGGTGACTTAACTAGCTAGGCAGTTAGCTAGCTGACTGACCACCTGCCTAGGTACCTAACTAGCCAGTTAGATAGCCAGCTGACTTAACTAGCTATCTACCTACATTGCCTGCTGGCTTGACAGTTGACTTATCTGCTTAGCTACTTAGCTAACCAGTTGGCTATTGAGATGAATTAACTAGGTTATTTAAATAACTAGTTTACTGGCTAGTCAGCTGACTTAACTAGCTAGCTACCCAGCTAGGCTGTTTGCTCACCAGTTGACTTAACTCACTGACTTAACTAGCTAGGAAGCTGATTTAGCTAGTAGACTTAACCAGCTTGCTACCAAGCTAGCCACCTGGCATAACTATCTAGGTTAACTAGCTAGCTACCTAGTGAGCTATCTAGCTAGCCACCTAACTTAACTAGCTGTCATAACTAGCGAGCTAGCTGACATAACTAGCTATCTTATATAGCTTGCTTCCTAGCTAGCCAGCTAACTTAACTAGTTGAAATAACTAGCTAGTCAGATGGCTACCCACATGATTTAATTAGCTTTTTAGCCAGCTAACCAGCTGGATAGCCAACTGACTTAATGAGTTTACTTAACTACCTAGGCAGCTGGTTGCCAGCTGACTTAACCAGCTGACTTAAACAGTTAACCAGCTGGCTAGACAGCTGACTTAATTCTTGGGCTATCTAGCCAGCTGTCCAGCCATCTGACTTACCTAGCTGACTTAAGCTAACAAGCTGGCTAGCTAGCTGACTTAACTAGCTAGCTACCCACCTAGCCAACAGGCTAGTCGGCTGACTTAACTAGGTGAATTGAACAGCTAGCCTGCTGGCTAGCAAACTGATTTATTTAGCTACGTACCTACCTAGTCAGCTGACTAGAGAGCTGACTAAACTA
The DNA here is from genome assembly GCF_000164805.1 of Carlito syrichta. NCBI lineage: Eukaryota > Metazoa > Chordata > Mammalia > Primates > Tarsiidae > Carlito > Carlito syrichta. The sequence goes on from NW_007244309.1 coordinate 4,891, forward strand.
ACTGTCTTAACCAGCTAGTCAGTTGATAATCCAGCTGATTTAACTTGCTGACATCACTCACTAGTCATTTAGCTATCTTGCTGACTTAACTAGTTAGGTACATACCTTTCCAGTTGGCTAGCCTGTTCTCTTAACTAGCTGAATTAACCAGATATCCAGCTGGCTAACCAACTGACTAAACTAGCTCACTAACTAGCAAGCCAGCTGCAAAGCCAGGTGACTTAACTCACTGCCTTAGCCAGCTAGCTACAAAGCTAGCCAGCTGACATAAATAGTTAGCTATCTAGCTAACTATGTAGCTTCTCAGCTAACTTAAATACATAGCTAACTAGCTAGCTACCAGCTAGCAAGCTGACTTAAATAGTTAGCTTTCTAGCTACCTAGCTGAGTTAACCAGCTAGCTAACTATTTAGCTTACTCGTTATCTAACGTGCTAGCTTGGTGACTTAATTATCTAACTTAACTCATTAGCAAAAGAGCTACCTAGCTGACACAACCAGATGACTTAACTCATTAGCTAACTAGCTACCTAGCTGACTCATTCAGCTGACTTAACTCATTACCTAACTAGCTAGCTAGCCTACTCAACCAGCTGACTCAGCCCATTGGCTAACTAGCTAGCTAGCTGACTCAACCAGCTTACTTAACCAGTTAGATACATAGCTAACTACCTGACTCAACCTGCTGACTTAACCCATTAGCTCACTA